>NW_028301607.1:16757575-16909090 GCF_987345545.1 Pholcus phalangioides
TGCATGGAGCACCAAAAGTTCCCTCTCTCAGATTATATCTTATTCGCATTTAATATGATTCTTTCATTCTCAATGCTCAAAATCACAAGTTTTGAAGATTATGGCCTTTGAAATTCACCAATAAACTTAAAACTATATTCAAAGAGTAAAGCTTTTTTTTTTTGCTTTTAAAAAAGCTTTTCCTTCCAAAAACATTTATGGCAGGAAAAGTTCAAAAAAAGCATTTTTACAAAAAAAAGAAATAGACAAAGATATTTGAAAATAGACAAAAAAAGCATTTATGGCATTTTGCCTGAACTTCCGGGCTCTAGTAATAACTATATACTGCTTGATAGCAAGAAAGGGAGGATCCAATTTACTTCATAAGAAACTTTTTTAATTCATGGGACTACCCAACCTAGTATTGGGGAGCCATATGGGGGTTAGAAAGAAATTTTAATCCTTTGAAGGGCAGATATTTTTCCAAAAACCATAGAAAACAATGGAAACTGGTGGTCTTACTATGGGGAACACAGCGCTGGAAAGGGCTAAGGAATGGACAACATGTTTCAGATATTTAAAATTTTCAAGACTAAATTCATTGATAAAATTAGTGGATATGAAAAAAAGCATGGCAAAAGTGATTTTGAGTTATTCATTTGTAAAAAAAGTATTTAAAAAAATTAATGGTCAGCAATGCTGTCTGGAATATGATCTTCAATGCTCAATAAGAATAAAAAATAACCAGGCATTTTGACTACTACTACTATGGCGGTCATCATTAGTGGACATAATTATGAGAAATCGGGTCCGAAGAGTTGTTTCCAAATTTTGATGCAAAGCACAAATACAATGCATATATTTGAAAACTAGTGAATATAAAATCAGTTATTCATCAAAAAATTAAGTTTGGAACAATTTCGGTTGTGTAGTCTAATCTAAAAATGATTTAATCTTTTTCCTTTTCTTTTTGTTAATGTGGTACGCATCATGTATGAATGAAGTAATGTTGTTGGGGGAAACTGCTTTGAGCTTCATGAAATTCTTGTGTTCCAATCAAAAAAGTAATTTTGAAGTGGAAAAATATAGAGGAAAGAGGGGGAAAGGGAAAGGTTAATTCTTGGGGGTTCAATAGTGCAATAAATTTGGAGCTGAGTATAAAGAGAATTGTTGAGAGAAAGAGTGGTGCATTACATAGACCACAAATGGCAGGAAGGGATTGAAGAAATTGTAGATTTCAAATACACATTGTAGCATTCAAATTAATTTTTCCAACAAAGTCATTTACAGTGGCAACATCAAAGGACATGTTTTGGACATAAAACAAGTAAAACAGCATAAAGGAATGTGAATATTCAGAATTATTTTGAACAATATAGGAGTGAAATATCCACCATGCATGCTTATTCAAGAGAGAAAGAGTACAATAGCACATATAAAATGGTACCATAAATATTTATTATTTATTGCCAGAAAGCAAGACAGATCGTTGCAAAGAGGATTGTATGCAAACACAAACATGCAAAAGTACATCAGATAACAATTTAGCAATTAGTTCTCTGACGAAGGCAATATAGAAAGAATTTGTGTACATAAAATTATATATAAATATGGATTTTTTTTTGGACAGGTAATTATTCAAAGCACACTGAAAGAGTCTGCATGGTTCACTCATAAAAAAATTTAAAAGCTTGAAATTTCTTTCCATAATCTGGATTTTTACAGTAAATTCAAAAACAAAAATATACCCAAATTAAAATATATATATATATATCTATATATATATATATATATATATATATATGATATATCTCATATGACACTAATTATTTTAATAACATATTTTATGTTATAAAATTATAGTAATAGGTAAATAAATATATAAAATGCTTATAGGAGTCTGTAGCAAAATAGGATCTGCATTTGCAAAACATTAAAATCTCATGTTCTAACGGATACGATTTTCCTATATCACCTAATGGCGAATTACTTAATGTCTGTTGAGTGATTAAAGCAGGAATGATAACTACAAAATAGCTACCTGCATGACATGAATATAATACAACTCATCTAAATCTGAAGTTCAACAATATTTTGCAGGCAAAAAAAACACAATGAAAAGGGGGCTTGGATTATCAAACTCCAAAAATTCTGCATGGACAGATTTTATTACTACACCTTGATAACAAATAACATTTTTCCACGAATAAATGCAGTTAGGAAGGGTATGTCACAACAAAAATATAAAAAATTTTGAAGTTTATTTATTTAGTTCTTTTTGAAAAGCAGCTTAAATTTTTACAGAAAACACAAAAACTTGCAGAGTGATGACACTCATCTTGAGCAAACAAAAGGTAAACCATCAGGGGCCCTGAACTAACCTTAACTATCAAGCTTTGGAAGATTTCTGTGGTCATATATAACAAAAAGGAATTAAAGCGTAAAGAGAGGTGCAGTTTATCAATTATACATCTGCTACACACTTATTCTTATATTAATAACACGATCCTATTTGAAATGCGTAACCTATTTTGTTCAAACAAGAATATAATTTGAGAACTTTTGCTTCTTTATCATTTTATCATACACACATGCAACACATAGCTGACACCATGGGTTTTCAAAGAACTAGAATATACCTTATCATAGTAATTTCATTTTGCAGAAAGTAAAGATAAATAACAATGAATTTTTTTGGTTTCAAAATAATCTGAGAAAGAAAACCATTTATGATAAGCTAGGATACATGTACCTCTTACAGTAGTTAAAAATTGCCCTGCCCTATTATTATTAAAAATTTAATTAATGAAATATCGTATATATAATTTAATTAGTTTAAATAGAGTATTATATTTAAAAAACAGTTTGTTGAGTTTGTAATGAGAAAACATGCATGAAAATTCTCAATCAAATGTTCCTGAATAAAAATAAAATATGGACTGAACTAGCAATGAAATCATCATAGTTTCCAGTTAATGCTAAAAGCAACAGAAATTATGCCCTTTTATAACTAAGTTTTTATGCTGAAAAGAGACATTAACTGCTTGCTCAGCAATGCTCATCATGCTAAAAAATACTCATCACAAAAATGTATAATCTTGATTCAATACTTTCCGAGCATGTCATTGTAAAATATCAAATTTTGGCAACAAATGCCATGATCAAGTATCCTGGAGAAGAAGACATGCAAAGATAACAACATAAAAGGGATGGTGATACTGCTGGATAGGGTACAAGGAACAGGATGGGTAAAGGCCTAAGGTGGACCGGAGAGGGAAACAGTACATGCAAAAAGAAGGTGGCACATACCTTACATCTGTCATAACCTGTCCAGGAGGGGCAGTACTTTGTGTATTTAAAAGTGTGAAATTATCATAAGTTAATTGTGCAGATAAAACAAACACTGAAATATCCCAACACTGCCTCAGAAAAATATTGAAGATAAAGCAATGAGATGTTTAGCATAGTAATATTTAAAATGAGAGAAATAAATTAGGATGTGTTATCATTATGAGAGTTAATTTGTTGTAACATTTTCAGACGTAATAAATTTAATGAGCAGCAGAGAGAAAATCATACCATATGCATAACAAAATTATGACACACTACAAAAAGAACAAAAAAAGAAACAGGTGTACTAATAACTTGCTTACTACAAGTTGTTTGCCTAATGAAACTATAAAAGCAAATGCAGAAAAATTGAACGAAACTATTAATAAAGGTTACAATAACATAAAATTATAATTTCACAGAAATATTGATGTAATTGAAGAAAAAAAATTATTAATGAACTATAATTAAAATTAGAGTCCATAAACATAGTAACTATAAAATTCAACATGTATTCATAGTTGCACAGCAATTTCCTAATTATGGAATCCATGATACTTGTTACATGAATATGATTACTGCAAATTCATTTATATTCATTAATACATATCTCAAGAGTTACAATCATAAGAGTGCTGAATGCCCTATTTTCAAAATAGGTGCTTGGTAACCATTATTTTGAGAACAGATTTAATTTTAAGAATAAAATTAATCAAGTTAATTTTACAGATGAATTTGTGTGCATATTGCTCAATTAATGTTTTTGAATGTGCTACATTTTGCTTAAATTTATACATTCACTTTCAACTTGAAATGCAGATGGCAAAATAAAATTGTGAACTATGTTTACAATATTTTCAGAAAAATTTAGAGCAGCAAAAATAAAAATACTGTTTCCTTTTAAGTCACAAACATCAAAAAAGTTATATGCATATAAAATCTAGGCAAATAAATGAAAAATAAATTTAAGAATGCTATACAATTATAGTAATTGAAAAATAATTCAAGTAGGGCCTAGCTATCATTGGCTACCATAAGATCAATGCATATCACCAGTCGAAACTACCGATAAAAGCTCCAAAGGCCTCAGCATCCAATAGAGGATGAAACTCAATTTCTACTTCAGATAGAACAACCAGACATTGGTGCATGAAATAAAAATAGAAATGAATATTTTCATTATGCACACATGCTATAAAATAACAAATCTGGGATGGATATGACCTCAGAATAGAAAAAAAGATAAACTGGAATAGGATAGTCCCCAATAGAACAAAGAATTATTCAAAGGTATAACTAAAGGGTAAAAAAATCCTGCTTACTTAAACTCCTCTCTATACAATGAAGCCAGAGATCAAATAACATAGCTACAGAGGAAGAATAACCATGCATGGTAGCCTACCAAAAACTCAACAAAATTCAAATGAAAGGACCTCAAATATTTGGCATCTCAACCTTACAAGCAGCTGTCTTACTTAATTGCATAAATAAAAATTGAGAATGCCCATAGGACAATATTTAATGATCCTTCAAGATAAGAAAAATTTTAGATGAACTCTGAAATATTTAGCATGAAAAGAGGCCTGGAAAAGAAGACAAAAGAATAACACTGCCGAATTGTATAAATTTCATAATTCATTTGTGCCAGAAAGGAGTTCAATGCTCAAAATCAAGCAAGTCAAGCTACATAGCTGACAGGAAACAAAAACTTCAGAGGCACCTGACTTGTTTGTTATGTGCTTATTTGTTTCATTACAAACCTTATGCTAAAATGAACGAAAAATTTAATCCCAAATTTCAGTAAAACCTTTTTATGGAAAACAACACCCACAAAGATTTCTTAGTGCTTTAAATGGATTGATAGGCCTGGAGGGCAACATCATAAGATTTTTAGTAACATAAAATTTTAAAAAGATTTGTCAAAGACACTTAGATGAGCGACCATACATGGATATTGTATAGGAATCAAGAAGCCTGAGAAGCAAAGGGTGGGAGCTCTAACAACTGAAATTCTTATCTTCTTGCACAAAATCATATGTGTTGTAAACAAAGCTCTCTCTCTCAGCTGTTTGTACAAAAAATTTTCTATGGTCATTTTATTCACAAAAAATTATGTTAGTTTGAATATAAAATGGCACGACAGATTTTTAACAGGCACAAGATGATAGGATGGACAAGAAAAAAATTAGAAACCAGGTATAAGCAATGTGCAGTGGTACGATGCTCGTCTTCCACTATTAACAGGGTGTCTACCACATACCAAAAGAGAAAATTCAGTGACTTTTTGGGGACTTTTTCTCATTTGGCAAAATGAACCATGCTGGATTGTTTAGTTTCTTTTTTTTCTTATACCAGTAGTTCCCAAACTGCAAGTAGCAACCACCTAGGGGGTTTGGGTTAATAAAATAGGGGGCGGGGGTTTAATGAAAGCGAGAAGGCAAGTGAATTTACAAAATAAAAACATTTAATATGAAATTAACTTATTTTAATCTTTCAAAACTTTCGGCAGAGCGTGATGAAGATGTTAATACATATATATTTTGATCAATCGTACAAATCTTTGAAGCTAGGGGGAAGAAGCTGCAACTCCTTCATGCTCCCATGGGAAGCACTGTCTCACAGCATAAACAGAAAGGTAATTTCTCTATCAAAATCAAACCTTGTTACTGAGAAAATAAAAGGGACTAAGGAAATTATTTCACTTAGACCAAATTTCTTGTTATCAGATAAAATTTTTTAAATTTACTTTTAACGAGACCCAATACATGTTTTATGTAAAGCAATAAAATGTATGTGATGACGCTCAACTTTGTTTATTTGCAATATGTTCACTTTTGCCAATTACAAATGAGAATTATCCTCAGTGGCATCAAGACCAGGGGTGTTGTGGGGTCTCAGCACCCACCGAATTTATTCAGAAATTGAAATTTCCTTTATATAAAGCTCAAGATGAGCACTCGCAAGTTCAAAACACTTCCGATGCTCCTGCCAGTCCTGTTGAACTAAACATGTTCATATACTATATATATATCGTAGCCACCTTAGCTGTTAGATGTTCATTCATATATAGTGCATATTAATCAAAAAATTCAATACTTTTGGAACGGTTTCAAAATCTTTCTCAGGTCGGCATCAATTTTTTACTTTTGGGTAACAAACAGGCCGATCATTTACAGTGCTTAGATAAGATCAATTTATATCTGGCACAAGTATGTACATAAATAAAATTGTGATTCACACAGTCAAATGAAATACCAAATGCTCTTGCCTTCTGGCATTAGATGTAACACATTTAAATAGTTCAGCATAAATCACACTCAGAGCAAACTGTAATCATCAAAGTTGTAACTGCCCTACTTTACATAAAGTCTCTTTTTGGAAATACCTTGGAATTCATGTTGATTCAAATTCGAAATGGAAAACCCATATTGTACATTTAACTAAAAAGCTTTTTTTATTTCCTTTCTAAGTTTCATCACATACAAAATCTCATAAATAATTCTTTTCTATGTTAAATAGGCCTATCCTTATGCTTGGGCTCAATCATCACTACTATTACTTTACTGTACATGCACCTTGTACACATTCCTCAACCAAATTTCTAATGAATTGGAAATAAATTTGAATGTCGGAATCTGTGTTCTGAGTGAATGTATGATTGACCCCTAATGTATTTATGTGGCCTGCTTTCGGCTTTCGTGAGTTAGAATTGTGCTTGCTTTGTATTCTTGCTGCTGCGGCCATCTGTCAAATATTTTGAAATAAAAATGGTAAATGATTGAATTTTCATGTTTGTCAGTGTGTTGTAGTTAGTCAGTGTGTTGTTAATATTGTGTTGTAGGTCTGCCTGCTCTCTGCAGAAATACTTTTTTAAACTGGAGACTGGCTCAAATTCACACCTCAAAGTTTGAAAAATCAACTTCAGGTGACCACCACTGTGATCAGGGTTCAATCATCCCTGCAATATGGAATAAATATTTGGGGATGCGACTATAAAACAAATGTACTTCCAATCATAAACAGCCAACAAAAGTCTCTTAAAATATTTCGCTGTTAAATTTAAAATGATGACTTCACTGCAAAACATATCCTTGGTATTATGCACAATAAATGTACCTGCAAAAGCAAGTATTCGTGCTCTGCTAAAAACAAAATGTCTTTGAGAGGACTCAATGAAATCTATAAAATTCCTTTACATGAACAGGAAATTTTCTGCAACATTTCTTCTATATATTTATCACTTAAAATTTATAATACACACTACCTTATATGTGTCATAATGTGTGTTCAAAAGAAAATTGGTCCAATATATATTAACCTCTTCAAATATTGAAATTTATTTTTAGATATGAATTTTATTGCAGATTCAGAACTCAAATATTTCTTTCTTGGCTTGTCTGGCAATCATGTTTTTATATGCACTATTTTCCCATTTTATGCAACACTTGTTCGCACTAGTTGCTTCAGCTGTTGTCCGATAGTATTTCCATATTTTAATATTCCATTTTAATATTTTTTTGCATTTTTTTAAAATAAATTTTTCCCCTTCCTTTGCTATGTGATTCAGTTTTTTCCCCGACTTAAAAATACTGTTTTACATTTTACATATAGTTTTTACATTTCACATATAAAAGTTTTTTATTCAAATTTCTTTTACTTCACTATCCAAATGACCTATATTTGCCACTGAATTTTGATGAATATACATCACTTTGAAACATTTAGATATCAACTTTATCTGACTTTATTCTGGTGGCAGTATGGGCAACACCTTTACTCCATGACCACTTATAAACATTTTTCATTTTTTGTATTTTTATTTCTATGTTTCTGCATTTATTTTAATAAGCAGTTTTGGATCTTATAATTTTTTTTAACTTGAATTTTTTTTTTTAAATATAAAAAAATATGGTAATGTCCTGTATATGAGTCATATTTATACATACATAGACACAAGTCAGACCCTCAAACATGTAATAAATGTTTTCTTTCAAAATATTAGGCATCAATATAGAACAACAGACAAACAATGCTTTAACGCGATGAGCTCTGATTATAAGCAGACATGCCAACATTGGCAGCTGTCGAGAAAGTGCCCATGTTAGTTGCTGCAAATATAGTTTGTATGTCATTCAAAGAAAGAGAGAAATATCATGTGATCCATAAAAGCCTCACATTGATATTGTTCTTTTTTGTTGCTACTCACCAATCCATCCCCCCCCCCAGGGCAAAAAAAAAAAAAGGAGAAAAGAAACTTGAGAGAGAGAAGAAAAAAATATTGAATGTCACAGCTTCTCAAAAGCCTAGATTTTAAGAGGAAAAAAAAAAAAGATCTCTGGAGAATTATAGAAAGTTTGTGACTTTTTCGAGACTTACATGACCTTTTTCACATTCCGTGACTTTTCTGAGAGTTTGTGGTTTTTCCGTGATGGTAGACACCCTGATGAAGATTACTGTCAAGGCCTGCGGGTTCGAATCCCGGCACAGAACATCAGAAACAAGCTCTTAACCTACCAAACTTGGGGCAGCCACTGATAGATGGCGCTTTCATTTCCCAACCAACTCTACTGGTTGGAAATTGCAGTATGGAGAGATATATGACCAGAGTTGGTGTGTAGTGTAGTAGGTATAAGTAATGGGCAAAGAGAAAGAAATTTGTTTTCCATGTGCCGTAATGAAAAAACTAGAAAGTTCTTAGGTCATTATACTAAACGTATTCATGAGCATACATAAGCAAATATAGGTAAATATGAAAGATCATCATACTAGGAACATCTAAAACAATGAAGAAAATCCCGAATATGAGTAAATAAATGAACATCATGCCGAGATGCAAAACCAATAGATCCAGATCGAACCATCAACACTGAAGCGCAAAAGTGTTGAAATATTTTCATAACAGTCTGCTTTACTATGTGATAACTAGGCCATGAAACCCCTTTTCAAAATTAAGAAGTGTGGCCAAAATGAAAATATTTATGAAAATAAGAAATCAGAACTCTTAAATCTTTTTTCAAAATTAATTTAAAATTTTAATTCAAACAAATAGATATAACAGCCGCAATGTGCAAAAAAATCACGGAGATCACAAAAAATTATGTTTGTTTTGTGTATAAAAAAAGTAGAAAAATACAAAATTTTTTCCGGCATCAAAAAAAAATCATCAATACTAGTACAATTTTTAAGATAAATATAAAAAATTTTCAAAATCAAAATTTTCATAGAAATTCAAGATAAAAAAATAGATGTATATTTCTCACCTGTTTCCATGAACATGTGAAGCACAAAAAGCAAAACTATAATGAATGAGTGTTGGGTCAATCATTACGTTCTTCTCAGCTCGATCAAGAAGGTCATGTAAATAGCATAGATGTCTGTAACAACTGCGAACCCCATAACGAGCACAATACTCATCAAGTACAAAAACCTGACCAGGACTAAACCATCCCTACAGAAGGTATCACAAAATTTTAATATTAAATAGAATATTATTCCATTACATTTTAGTTTTACATTGAAATTAAGATTCAGGTTTTCAATGCTCATATTTAATCTGTACACACAATACATATACATATATATATATATACAAGTTGTATAATTTCTAGTTATGTGTATATAGCTGCCTTGGATGCTATACTCTGGCTTTTGAAATGTTTTAATTTTGAATTTTTCAACACATATGGTTTTACACTCTATTTTTTTTCAGAATGTGTATGTATATATATATGTGTGTGTGTGTGTGTGTGTGTGTGTGTTATACATCTAAATAAAAATGCACAAAAAAATGTACTCCTATGTTCAATTAAATACCTTCACTAGCTTTAAAACAAATCTAATTCTCAGATGATATAAATGCAATGAATATTTGTGAAAAGGCCAATTCTTCACCAGATTAGCTTATGAGTCATATGAATTTCATGTGTAAAAAAATACTTTACAAGCAAATTCAAAACTATAGACAAACAATTCAAGTTCTACTTAGCAGAGATACATGAATATTTGGCTGCTATTTGGCCCTTTTGCATAATATTCGGTTCGGCCAAATAATACCTTGGTATTTGGCTGAATATCTGTGTAAATCTAAGCACAACAAACTAATTTTAAAAAATTAAATTAATTAGAATTTTTTCGCATAAATTAAAAATTTACTGATTACATTTTATTTTGCAGTGTGCATTTCTTTCTGTGCAAGAGTCTATGTCAAGGTGAATTTCTAGGATAGGTAAAACATGGAACTGAAAATAGAATCCTACTACTACTACTACCAAACCAGATATGCACCTCGTCCATATTCCTCTGAAGAACTTCTAACCAATGGTACATGTTGGAGTGTGTGTGTACATATAGTGAACCTTCCGTGAAGTTTATTTCTGTGTAATGCTTGTTATGTGTAGTGCTGCCATCTGCAATCAATTTTTTAAACTATGAGTTTTTTCTTCAACTCATAGTGAGTGAAGTGTAATGAATGAATAATTGTGATGTTGTAGGCCTGTTGCTCTCTGCAGTGAGACTTTTCGATGAGGAGATCGGCTCACATTCGCGCTTCGAATAAAATCCTACTGCAATAAAGTGAGCATGAATTATTAATCCTTCATTTCACTAACTGAAGGATTCATCTAGACAACAAATGTATTGAGCTACTAGAATAAACAAATTTATTGAATTAAAGAGTAAATGATAATAATAATACTCAATAACTATTTTCATTGGCCTTGGCCAAAACATCGGCAAGCAAAATGGAACTGAAATAATTCATATATTTATGTTCAATCCATCTATTCAAATAAGCAAATTGTCAATTCTGTTATGGTGGAAAGGAGGCAAAGAACATCTAGAGAGGAAAAATAAGTTGTAAATTTTTTATGTAAAATTGTAACAAGTGTTGAAGAAAAACCTGATTCTGTAAGTATAGTGATACCTCGGCTAACGAATGCTTTAGCTAATTAATACCGATTCAGCTAACAAACATTTTCAATAATATGAATGCATGCAACAACCTGAAATAGCACGTCCTGCGCTGGATTTTTGTACCAATCATCATCATCAGAGTTACTGTCACTAGAGCCTGATTACTCAATGTCCACCTCAAAACCTTTTTTTCAGATGTGCCTACACTTGTTTTTCTGAAATTCTTTGAATCATTTCATATAAAATGAAAGATTCAGCCAAAATAGAAAATGCATTGAAAAAAAAAAGTGCCTATGTTTAAAGAACACCAAAAAATGTTCTTTCAGTGCAAGACTCTTAGCATCAAGATGAACAGTCTGGATATTCTACGAGATTATCTTTTCAATCTGCATGTATCAGACATAGAAATGAACTGACCAAATCACAAATAGATGGGGACACTTACGAACTCTATTGGGTTGTGTCGACACAAGCTTCAGTAGACTAAAGTTGGTGTTTATTGTGTACATACTGAAAAATAAAAAGATCTTCTCTGCATCTATCTTCCTGTAGATTCTCATTTATCTAATTTTGAAACTGTTAATTTTATCCTTCAATCAGTTTGTCTTTTTTTACAGCATTCCTTGGTGTTTTAAAAAACATATTTTTAAATTTTGAGCAGAAGTTGGAAGGAATCAAACAATTTTCTATAGAAATCTATGAGAAATCTCATTTCAGCTAACGAAGATTATGGAATGAATCATCTCCGTAAGCCGAGGTATCACTGTGATATTAAAATATAATATATCATCATTAAATTTGATTGTAACTATCATGGCAATATTAATTTAAATAATTAATTGCATAATTAAAATTCAATATCAATCATTTGAAATTACCAATATAATTAATTATTATTTTGAATTAAAAACGGCTGTTTCATTTATAATTGTCATGAATTTTATGAAAATGCTATTGCCACTGAATATTCGGTATTTGTTCAAATCACTATTCGTCCCATCGCTAAGTATATGGGATGCATTTCGTTCCAACAAAATGTGGCTGTTAGAGGAGATTTTACTTTATATTTATTGAGAGCATTAGTAGAAGAATATACATTTTGCCCCTCAAAAATAAATTTAATTAAATTAAAAAATAAACTATAATTAACTATTTCTGTTTTACAAACGTATGTAAATTTATGTATTCAATATTGAAATTGAAATTTAGTTTCAATACCCTAGCATAAAGCAAGGAAAAACTCAAGCAACGGAAATTTCCATAGAAACAAGGAATGCTTTCAAGTTAAGAAGAATTTACTGAAGACTGATGTACATTAAATAAAATAGTCTTACCAATGAACAAAAAGGATCATTTAACCTATAGTCTAGAGTTGTTGTTTGCATCATTCTGAACAGCCCATGGTGGTCATATTTGCAAGGATCAGCTGAAATGAATTCATCCATTCCATGCTTCCTTGCCCGATCGGCATCTGAAATAAGATTATGAAAATGATAAGGATACAAGTATTCAATAAGCAAAAGAAACAAAAAAAAAGTTTTGTGCTTAATTTTCTATGAAGGTTGTTCAATATAGAATGAGACTTACCTTTCTCCCCCCCCCCCCCAAAAAAAAACAATTTTCATTCTAAATGTTTATTGTAAAAAAAAAAAATGATCCTTATTCAAAGTATTCATTAATAAGAACATCAACATCATATGCTCTTTTTTATCATTTCATATGTTTTCTTCGCAATTTCACTCAGACAAAGGAGAAATTTGATTGCTTGAATTTTTAAGCCTTGCTTTGGTTTGCTAATTCATAAATTCAGGCTTTTATAATAGAAATCGATGACTGCTTTAGAGTTATACGCATATAAAGTAAAGATTTTTTTTTTATAGACTCAAATTGCCTCCCCATGACTATAAAAATTACAAACCAGTGGCAACTTCAAAGTGGTGGGCAAACCAATATCAATTGGTGTATAACTAATTATCCGAAGTAAACAATTTGTCATGCTGTAAATAAATCAAATTGTACCATACCTCCTTGCAACCTGGAGATAGTGGAGTTTTTGCTTGATTGAGGTTGAACAAGTGGGGTGGGCTTATGTGATTGCCCAGTAGCCCTGTACATGGCCATGACCCACAGATGACATTCATTCTCATCGTCACTAGCAAAAAGAACACTGTCTCCCTCTCTCACAGCATTGAAGAAAAACCGGCCTCCTTCTAGATCTGATTGGTAATGAAATAAGCTGATTTAATGAAGAATTTTGAAAAAGCCTGAGAACAAACTATAGAAAACATATCAAAAACAAGAATAAGTAAATAAATAATCAGCAATTAAAACAAAAAAAGAACCATTCTAATTACCCAATAATTATTCAATTATATGTATAAATCAATATATTTATTATCACAAAAATTAGAACTTTGCCTGGTTTTAATTTATACAAAAAATTTACATGCTTTTAAGACGAATAAAATTTTAATTGGTCGACTGGTCAATGCGTTGTGGCTCCACAATGGAGAACCGTCATCAAGAACTCGTGGTCAGAAATCACACAAGCGAGTCATTGAGGGGGGTGATGTTTATGTTTGGTTGTCCAGAGAGTTTGCCTTTGTATTTGCTGAGGCCAAGTGGTCTTTGGATGCGAATTGGGGCACCACCTGTTGCAAAGTGTTGAAAATTCTATCTCCACTGACGTTAATAAAGTTAAAGACTGGTGTTAATAAAGTTATTATTAGATCCAATTTTTAAACACAAAGCTAATGAAGGGTGAGGGGCAGCATTACTGCCTGATGTCCAAATGAAAGCTCACCAATACAAACTCTCACTCAGATTGTACATCCCCACCCCTACCACACTTCAATGACGAAAATTTTATATTTGTCTCAAAAATTGTGTTACTGTTTCTCTGAATATGATATTTATTCATGTACACCATGAATGTATGCAATGTACATTGCCCAGGCTCCTTCTAGATTTGACTTTTTTTGAGTGTTCAAATTTCTTCATAGTAAAAGACAGTGTTCTAGTACATAATGCATATAACTATCATATCATCTAATAGTAATTTATGCATGCATTTCCGTTAGCAGATTCAAGAAAAATTAAAAAGTATACCTAGAACGGGTTCCACATAATCTACCGTGTACCCATCTAACTGCATCATTTCGGTAGGCTCAGTCTTTTTCTCCCTATAACTACACATTGCAAATGTGTACTGAGATACCTATGTATACATTAAAAAAATTAGATCAATTACAATAATTAGTATTTGAGATACACTCAAGATATACATTGCTTAGCAAGCTGTGCATCTTATATATAAATGTGAAAGTATGTATGTATGTATGTTCTTTATACAAATCTACAGTTTTAGACCAATCGTCGCCAAATTTTGCATATATACCAAACAGGTCCGGCATTGAACAGTAGGCTACATTAAAAGTTCGTCAGAGCTGGACAAATGCCCAAAATGGGTGGAAAACTGTCGGGCAACAATGGTTTTGGAGCCTCAACAATTACTTTCAGAACTTTTACGTTGGTTACCGTGGTTTCCAACAATGTGTTTCAGACTTGAATATATGCCTTTACAATAGTTTGTCACACCTTTAATTCAGTTATTATAACAGTTTATTCCTTTATAACGGTTTGTCACTTTACCAATCCTCCCAGTAATTGAAGAAAACCCGGGAAGCGCCAGGTATTTCTGCTAGCCTATATACAGGGTGTCCTGTAAGTGATAATGCGGCCTTTATCTCATCAATTGCCCATTGCAAGGGCATAGTGGGGGGGATGACTTGGGGGTCTGGTTTCCCCCCCCCCCCCCGAAATGTGAGAAAATCACTGAAAAAAGGGGAAAAAGATGGCCAAATCTATTGTTCTGTCACTTTGGTCCCCACAAAACAAAATTTCTGGCTACGCCCCTGGCCCATTGTATAGGTATAGTTTCAATTTAAAAAATGCTTAAAAGGTGTTTGAATAATATTTGCTGCACAAGTTGGACGTATGACATCGCTAACAACAGAGAACAACAACTACGACGACAAAACTGGGACTAAAAATGTTCAACGTCAACTGATGAACTCAATGCTTGCCTCAAATTATCAACACTCTGGCACGAAGCTAAAAAATTATCATTATCCACCAACATGCGAGTTCAACTGCAAAATGACTCAGCACTGCTACCATTTTCACATCAAACTTGGTCAAACTTGACAATGGAAGAATTCCCGTAGATCCAAGCACTGGACTGATTACGTTCCCAAATTGATTTTGCCAGTTGTTAAACTCAGTTCAAGAACTTGTCAAAGACAAAGTCTTCCCAAACATTCAACATAATCACCGAAACCATGAGTGGCTTTGTGACAGAGCGATTCTGGCACCGAAAAATGACAGTGTGAACAAGATCAACGAAAAAAACCTAAAAATTATTCCGGGAGACACAACATCTTACAAATCGGTTAACAATGTCACAGACATAGCGCAGACAGTTCTGTATCCTGCAGAATTTCTGAACTCTTTTTGTGGATATTCCGGGTGTGCCACCACACAATTTGACCCTCAAAGTCGGAGCACCTATAATGCTTTTAAGAAATTTGGAGACACCGAGACTCTGCAATGACAACAGACTCTGTGTGAACAAATTGAACGATTACATCATTGAAGCAACGATTCTAACTGGATGTGCCAAAGGAGAGAAGACGTCTTCGTTCCACGTATCCCAATTATCACTGAAGAAATGCCATTCACTTTCAAGTGATCACAGTTCCCGATTCATTTAGCTTTTGCCATGAGCAATCATCAAAGCGCAAGGCCAGTCGTTAGCAGTGGCAGGTATCAACCTGCTTGAGCCCTGTATTTCTCACGGACAGCTTTACGTCGCCTGTTCGCGTGTTGGTAATCCCAAAAATTTGTACATCTACACACCAGATGGAAAAACAAAAAATATTGTGTATCCACAAGCGATTGTCTGAAGTTTTTAACTAAAATATTTAAAAATAAAAGTAATTTTTTCTTACTTGATGCAGAATTTGTTTTGATTAAGAAATAATTATATAATAAGCTATATATATATATATATATCTATATATATACAGCGTGATTATAAAAAAACTATCCCGACATATGGGCCCCTAACTATCATACCATTCACAGAAACTGAATGAAATTTTGGCATAAGGCATTTTGATGTATGGGCTCAAGAATGATATGGGAAAACAACAGTGTCACTCTAACAGTTACGGTTACAGTGAGAAAATTTCGAAAATATCAAATGACAACACCAATTTTTTTGTACTGGAATGTGATCTCCATTGTGAAAAACCCTAAATAGCGTTCGAACGGCAACTGTAGCATGAAAATCACCGGCGGTAGATAGGCTAAAAGTGAGAACAACCAATAAGGACAGAGAAGCAGCATAAAATAAAGCATTTTATTGTGTTTCACAAATTTTCCACATGACCTTGTGGAGGACTAATCAGGCTGTGATCTCAGCCGAAGAAACGGTGTGACGAATGAAACGAACATTAATGCTCTGGTGCACGGCAAAGTCCTTTTTACTTTTTCCTTGCCTAGCTCCGGGGATTTTCGTGCTACAGGTGCCATTTCAACGCTATTTAGTGTTTTTCAGCATGGAGATCGCATTCCAATGCAAAAAACTTGGTGTTGCCATTTGATATTTTCGAAATTTTCTCACTGTAACCGTAACTGTTAGAGTGACACTGTTGTTTTCCATATCATTCTTGAGCGCATACCTCAAAATACCTTATACCAAAATTTCATTCAGTTTCTGTGAATGGTATGATAGTTAGGGGCCCATATGTCGGGATAGTTTTTTTATAATCACCCCATATATTTAAATTTTTTACAGGGCGAGCAACGTCGCCAGGTATCAGATAGTTACAAATAAAACCTTCTAGTAAAAAGTTCTCAATCATGAATAATATAGGCCTATATGTAACCAACAGTTTGTTAGTCTTATCCTTCTTTGATGTTTGAAGTATAGAGAAAATCTGGTAAGTAATAAAGTAATAAAATATATTTCACTTTAATAAGAGAATAATAAATGGGTCGTTCTCATGAAATCGGACAAAAATTAAAATAATGTTAAAAACAAAAATGTCAACCGAAATTATTCTTGAGGACATTTCTTTACCTGCTAATAAATGAAATATCGTCAGCAATGAAGTTTGTTAAAAATTCATGGTGGAAAAAAAATAACTTCAATTTAGCCATGTTTAGAGATAGGCAATATTCATAATTGTATTATGCACCAAATTATTTATGATTGAATATTGTTCCTGGTTTCATACTGAGACAGTGTTATGAAACCAGAGGGGAAGTCTGTAAAGGTCAAGGGCAGTCATCTCGGTAAATGTAGGTGGCACCGCTCATGTGGCGAGTAGAGTTTGAGAGTTGTTTGAATGAAGGAGTTGCAATGTCAACCATGCGGTGTGTGTTGCTTTGTAGGCACAGTTTTCTAATGATGTAAATTTCTATTCCTTTCCCGTAAATAAATTTAGTATACCCAACCGTAGGAGCCTACAATTTCTATTTCTTTTTTCATTTGTGTTTCTTGTTTCTTTTTTCTTTATCAATTTTAGGGGGAAAACTGATTTCTAATTTGTCTCTGTTTTGCTAGAGCATGAGTTGCATTCTCAAAGCAAAGTCTTTAGATGTCACTTGATGCCAGGAGAAAGGCATTTTTACATGTTTTGCAATATTGATCAAAAACAAAGCATTTGCTTTTCAGAAACAATACAGTCTCTGAACTGAAAAATGTGGTGAAGTGAAAATAATTTTCAATTTTATATTTCTCACAAAAAAATAAATAAATAAAAATAAAATAGCCAGGGGAAGGACATTTATTAAAAATACTCACCTCTTTTTTCCTGAATAAATCTTAATTTGTGAATAAATTTACAATTCCAATTTATTTAAAATGAGGTTCATGTGATGGTTACATTCTTCTTAACCATCTCAACACAAAATTTCATAGGCGGCAACTGCTGTTGTAAGACTTGAACCTATGTTTTCCAAATGTCATGAATGGAGAAAAAAAAACTGGGGAAATGTTTAATTGGGTATAAACTATTGACAAAAAAAAGGTGAAATATGAAAATATGCTAGTCCTAAAAATAGTACTAATATTATAATATACTAGTACTAATATTATAATATACTAGTACTAATATTATTGAAAAGAAAAGGAAAATAATTTTGTTTTAGGGTAGAAAGTTATTTTAAAAAATTGAAAAATGGGCTGGGAACATAGCCAGGAGAAGGGCATTTCACTATCAAATGAAAATTTGTTCAAGTAAATTTTAAAAATGTGTTGATGTAAAAATTAAAAACAGAGTGGCAACTTTTTAGAAGATGGAATATAAATAAAGAATGACAAAAAAAGTTTTCAAATATCTTTAATATAAACTGCTGGGGCTTTTTTAACAATTAGGCTAATTTTTAGGCCAATTTCGTGAGAATGACCAAAATCCAAAAAAAAAAAAAAGAAATAAAAAAAATTTTTCAAAAAATAATGTACTCAGAAAAAAGTCAATATTTGGTAAACTTTTGTTTTTACAGAGTATTTAGTGATTATAAATGAATGACACCACTACTACCTAACTGTACATACATCTTATTAACATTCTTCTGGAGAATTTACATGAATGACATGCTCACCGAAAGCTGTTTGATTTCAACAAAATCATAAATAACATAACTGTAGCAAAAGGGGAAAAAATATAGCCTGAATAGATCTTGAAACACATAAACTGCATTACAATAAAAAAAATTACAAACCTGCACCAAAATAAAATACCGCTTCTTCCACTTCTTCCAAACTTGCTTCCCCTGTGCAAAAAGGTATCTGAAAAGGGACAACAATGCAACCCATCACTGAGAATTGACATTAAAACCTTAGAAATGAACAGCAATCACAGGTATGCTTATGATTACTGATAAAAAATAAAAGATAACGGATCCTAATCATACAAATCAAAACAGTTCCTGAAAAAGATCATAGACTGTTTCAAGAAAAGCCTATAATTTAAGTACATATTTTTTGCTGTGATATAAATATGTAGAAAAAAAAAAATTTTACCACTTTTTGAGATATTCAATTTTAAAGTCAGTTTTTATTCAATTTTAACTTTAAAATTGAATAAAAACTGAAAAAGTTGCTTTTTCATTACACACACAGATGTGCTGTGTAATACTTGAACTTTTAACTTATGAAATAACCTGTGTAGAAGAGGCAGAAAAATTTTGCTATTTAGTTCTTAGAGCCCCCCCCCCCCCCACTGTTTGATGTTATTCATTACGGATTCATAAAAGGGTACATATATTATTATATATTAGGCATTTTTTACCTTATTTGAATATAGATGTAATAAAGCTGTTTTAACCACACAAATACATACCCACAGTGCTTCATATTCAAAGGCTTGTCCATTCTGACAACAATTTTGATGCGCAGATCTTGGTCGGCAGCATTTTTCGGTACCACCATTTTATGCCATTCAGGTGATTTAGGACTTAAAGGGGTTGGCTTAATAATAACCTAAAATAAAGATTTCAAGAATTATGTAGTGTGATACTGTTATCGTCAGTAACTATATGAAAATATAAAAAGACTGTACTTATTATCATTTCATACGTATATTCAGTTGTTATATTTTCACTACTGCTAATTGATAGAATTTTCAAATTGGTAAGCTCACTTTTCCCAATTCTTTATCATCCAAACTTAATAATCCGGGGCTTTCTGTATATAATTTCACTTTTACTATAGGCAATGGATGTGTGGTAGTAAAATCGCCTTGTGTGTCCCACCTGGATACAAAACATATTCATGGCATAATGAAAAACCAGGAAATGCATGAAAATAATAAATTCATTCAAAATAAAGTGGGGGTCCCAATCTTTCATAAATACAAATACAAATACAAGGCCACAACAGGCAAAATGCCCAACGAGGTGGCTGAGAAAAAGATGACCATAACAAGTATGGATGTCATATATTACTGAAATACAGCAACCCAATTAAAAACGCAATCACAAAAATTACAGTCGAATCTTGTTTTAACGAATACCGTTATAGCAAAAAAACTCATTTTAACGAATACTTTTTAATCCTTCAGATAAGTTTACATAGGAACAATACAAAAACCTAAACCAACCCAATTAACTCAAAAATCTAATTTATATTGACCGACTGTGGAAGGACTTGTAGTCCCTTGGTGTCACAGTGTCTGTGTCATTGTAATGTCTTTTATTTATTTTTTTTATTTATGTTCTTTTTCTGTCTTTCTCGGTTGTCTTGATTGTATGTTTTATGTGTTGTGTTCAGTCCAATAAAAAAAATTCCTTTATAACAAAATTTCGTTATAACGAACTAATTCCTCCGGTCTCTTGGAGTTCATTATAACAGGATTTGACTGTATAAACAATATATATATATATATATACACACACATGATAAAATACTATACAATGCCCATAAAATGTATTTATGGTTGTCTTATTCTATGTATGGATAGCTTCTCGAGTTACCCCAACATGTTTATCGTATTCATTTTTAAATGTGTCAATTGTATTAGAATTTACTACCTCTGGCGGTAAGCTATTCCATTTTTTAACAACCCTATTAGAGAAAAATTCCTTGTGACACCATAACCTAAAATTGTCCCTTATCAATCGAGACTGACGTACGCTGGTAAAAGCAGTTGATTGACAGTGAATTAATAAATCATGTGGTCCATCTTATCCATATCATTGAAAATTTTGAACACGCCGATCATATCTCCCTGACATCTGTGTCCATCCAATGTAAACATATTCAAAAAATGAAGTCTCTCTTCATAACGCAAGCCGCATGTGCCAAAGAGGACTTCTTCTTCAACGTGTAGCTCTTCTCTGCACCCCTTCAACCAAGTCTATGTTCCTCCATAGGTATAGTCTCCAAAACCTTACAGCATACTCCAGTCCAGGACGAACTAAGCCTCAGAAAAGCGAAGGAATGACTTTAGGAAAACGTGAAGACACTTTTTTAAAAATAAAACCGAGCATTCTATTTGTTTTTTTTACCACCGCTGAACAATGTTCAGAAAACCTAAGCCACTCGTCAATGAGAATTCCCAAATTGGTCAACCTAGTTGCATCCGGGATAGTGACACCATTCAACTCATAAGAGGAACGTGGGTTGTTCGAACCGAAATTAATGACTATGCACTCATCACTAAACTTCATACTCAATTCATTTTCCCATGTTACAATCCTGTTCAAGTTGGTCTGGAGCAACTCCCTATCGCTTTGATTCCCAACTACCCCCCCCCCCCTACCAGCTTCATGTCATCTGTGAATTTGTTAACAATCCCATCGATACCCTGATCGAGTTTATTGATAAAAAGTGAAAAAAAAGTATGGGTCCCAGGACACTACCTTGAGGAACTTCACTAGTGACGCTTGTCCAATCAGAGAATTCCCCGTTCACCATAACCATTGTGATCTATCTCTCAACCACAATTATATCCAATTCATCAAGTTGCCCCCAATACCAATCTCGTGTAAACGCTTCAAGTGTTTACCATGTTGGACCCAATCGAATGCCTTCTGGAAATCAAGGTAAACAAGATCTATATTTTTGCCCTTGCCCAAAGCCTTAGTCACATGATCATAGAAGCAAAGGAGGTTAGTTACACATGACTTCCCCTTCCTGGACCCATGCTGATTATCCGACAATACACTATTCTCGTCTAGCCACTTCACCAATTGTTTTTCATAGTAATTTCCGAAATTTTCGAGAGGGAGCTTGTCAAACTCACTGGACACAGCCTCTCTACTACCCCTTTTTAAATATCGGAACATTAGCAAGTTTCCAATCCCTTTGGACGATACCCGCAGCAACAGTGCACCTGTAAATCTGCGCGACTGTGGCCCCAACAATTCATTAGCACATTCCCTGAGGACCCTAGGATAGATATCATCTGGTCCTGGTGCTTTGTTCGCACATAAATTTTTTAGGAGATTTAGGACCTCCACATCTTCTACTTGAATAGGGTTGGGGATTTTATTACTCCATAAAACAACCGTACATTAAATATTGTGTTCTTCATTAAAAACCGATGCGAAAAACCCATTGAAAGCACTACACATACCTACATTACTCTCTACCCTAGACCCTCCTATTGAGGGGGGGCCACTGTCTCCTTACATCAATTATTGGAATATCCCTTATTGTTTTCTTCAACGCCTTTCTTTTTTCAGTAAAGAATGACAGGTCACTTCGTCCACTTTTATACCCTCTGAATGCTCTTTTCTTTACAAGGTAAAGGTTATGCACACTATCCGTGAGCCATAGGGGGCGCGATGTACAAACACATTAACTTCTGCTAACCTTTCTCTCAGAACATCAAAGTCAGTTCTCCGAAAACAAGGAACCAGTCTTTTGTCTTTTTTTATCAACCTTACCCGAACAAAACTTACAAAGAAAACTGACGACACGGTGATCACTGAAAACACCCCCCCCCCGAAACATGTTCAACAACAAGATCCTCGGAACTAGTGAGAACTAAATCCAAAATAGCAGTCCCCTAGTGGCTTCTGATACATACTGATACAAAAAATTATCTAGCACCAACTTAAGAAAGTCTGTGTCATATTCCAGCTGGGAGATTCTTCCAATCTATATCCGGGTAATTGAAATCACCTAGTATTACATATGTAGGTGCATTATGTAGCTTAGATATGTAGGAAATTTCATCATGAAGTTTGGTGATGTAGTTTGGATCCCTATTTGGTGGATTGTAACAAACCCCAACAATAAGTTTATGATGTCTTTTGTTTTCAAGCTCAACCCATATAGTTTCAATATCACTTCTCTGCACGTTACACTCTCCAGTCTTCAAACATGATTTCACGTATATCAGCACTCCACACCCTTTCTTATCTGATCTATCTCTTAAAAAAGTATTATATCCAGAGATGCGTAAGAAAGATTCATCCCCCATCATTTGCCCAAAATTCTGTAATGGCTATAAGATCCAGGCCCTCCACAGCTATCATAGTTTCTAAAAAATCTTTTTTTATTACCCAAGCTCCTGGCATTTATTAGCACACATTTTAATTTGCCCTGTGATTTAGTATCAATCAAGAAGTCATCCAAGTAAGAAGTGAGTAATTCTCCGTCAGTACTGTTGTGATTATCATTAACTAACCCGCATTCCCAACTACGTGGTCTGGAAGCAAATAACCTGACCCAAGCCTATATCATAAACCTCCCAGACCCCCCTCTTATTCAGATGAATTCCATCTAAACAAAGCCACCTATTGATACATGCTGGAAGCTCCAAGAACTTGACCCCAAGTGAGGAGCAAATGGCCTTCTAAATTGACTTGGTGGATCCTACTCCTACAGTCCCACTACCCGGAATGTGGCAGTACCAGAATCACTGCCACACATCTGAATCCCCCCCCCCCTCCCCTAGCAGATAATAGTAAATCCTGGTACTCTGACATTGACTCACTAATATCTGCTGCTACCTGATTCGTTACCACCCACACGATTACACGTAACTTTTGGCAATGAAAACGTCTCAACGTTGCTAATCTTCCCCCAGGAAGACAACAGCGTTCATAACCCAGAAAATCCCTACACACTCTGTTGCTTTTTTAGTTCCCTAACCATAGAATCACTGATGATTAAACCCCTATCATTATCCCCCTCTACCTCATCATCCACGACCACCCATTCACCCTCTAAACTGTTGTTGTTCGTGGAGATTCAAGTACCACATACTGTGTACCATATACACCTGTGCATCTCCTTCAAATGTGTAAAGTTAAAAAATGTGTGTGCTCATAAAATTAGAAGAAAAAATTTTAAAGAAAATGTTTTTTGAAAATAAGCTTTTGTACCCTCTTGTTTATAGTGCCATAAATAACGTCTTCATTTTTTTAGAATAATTTTACTCCTGATTATTTTTTAATCATTCCTGAATAGCCTGCTATCCACCCTCATGGGTAGGTGCACTATGAACTGGGAACCACTAAAATAAAGTAACACTATAAAACATAAAATATGAGCCACTGACATGGGTTTTGAAGCCTCTGCATGATCTGTCTGGAGTTTTTCACCTCCTTCAACTTCCATGGTGCAGTAGACAATTCTGTTTGGGGCAAGGGATTTCAATCCTTTCACTTCCATCACCACAACCTTAGAGAAATAATTGATACAGGATTAACTATCCATTGTATACATGCAAAATGGTACAAAAAAAAGCTCAAAACTTAGCGGATATTAAAAAATGCACACTGAATTGAGCATTGGAGTGTAGAGGAAGTAATAAGGAACTTAATAGAACTTTCTATGAATTTTAAAAGCTATTGTGAAGATAAAATAAAAATAATCAAATGAAAAGGGAATTATTCTATATGTCTTATTGAATTTTAAGGTAAAATATAAATTAGTGTAAAACTCATAAACTGGTGGCTGTTATGTGATCACCAGGTGTTGTTGATGAATCAGCAACATGCTATCTACATTGAAAGTTCAAAACATATGTACAATGCATAAACATAAGTATCAAAACACCTGTATCAAAAATATTGGAACTAATTCTCGAATCTCACCTCTAAGGTGAATGTAAGAACTACATCAGTTTTCGATAGCAAAGTTTCTCCATCTTCAGCAAGACCCTCTTTGGATAAGGATGATTGACTCCTAGAAAATATATAACATATGAATAAAAATACAAATTTATACATAATTGCTCTTCTGAAAAGTCAACAAATTGAATTCTATAAGATAGAAAAAAATATATGAAATCATATTTGTTGTTTTTATATATATATTTAATCATGTTTCTAAACTTTTGAGCATTCATCTTGGCTGATAAACGTCCATAAAAAAAAAAGGTTTGTACTTATGATTTAACAAGACTGGGTTAAAACCTCAGCTAAGCAGGGTCACATTTTTGTGATGACAAGCGTCTAAAACTGATTTAAACAATCAAAAGACTTGATGGTTAATGACGTAATTAATGAATTAAGTTTTTTTGCCACAACAGATATGTCAAATAACAAGAAACATTCCTTAGACAGATTAATTTTTTTTACGTCCAAAACATGGATTTATTATAATTGAAATTTTTTTGTCTGCATAAGATGCTATGACATAGTTGAATTAAATTACTACACATCATCTGATAGCACACAACTAATTTTGCTCCTTTATTTATACCTAAAAAAATTCTTGGCATAGATCCAAATCCAAAGTTTGAAAATACTCTTCCAATCAAAGCTGAGCAAGACTCGATAGCCAAAGCATTGCTAGTTTCACAAGTTCAGATGAAACCTTAATTGTGTGTGCAAAACTATTGCATTTAAAAATTCCTTTCCACTCAATTATAGGATTAGATATTCTTCCTGTTGTACTAAGAATAAGAAGTAGAAGTAAAGGAGTTTTTCAAGCGCAGTATGCAAGCGATACCTGTTCATCTTTTCTGCACCTGATTCGAGCTAAATAACTTTACATATTAGTAAGTCCTTCAACTTTGTATTTTGGTTATAACATATATTTTAATACTATGTCCAATAACAGTATTATTTCAAGTTTCTGGAATTATCTAAATAATTTAATAACAAAAAAATTAGCATTACATATGCAACATAAAATCATTTTCAAGTCCATTTCTTTAGAAGAAGAGTACAGTAGATAATTATATAGTCAAACCTTGTTAGTGCGTCAACTGGGTAACATATCACTACACATATCATGTCAGGTCACTTTTTGGACATCCCAATTGTCCTCTACGGGGTTCTAATGTTATTAAACCCCTGATAATACGTCATCCCACTCAGCTTAAGGAGTCACTTTTGTCAAAGAACTTTTTCGAAAATTACCATTCAAATCAGAAACTCTTCATACAATATGCGTGATAAGTTCAATGTCCACTCTCGATAGTTTCATGCCAAAGATCTACCTAGCAATTCAAGCAGAAGACAAAGAAGCCTTCGTTTCTCCCCCACCCTGTTCACTACAGGCTTTTTGACAGATTCCCTCAACATTGGGCGACTTTTTGGGAATGATTCAGCGGAAATTTTTTCTTTCTTGGCAAGTTGCAATTCTTGGTCACTTCTGCTGAAAAAGTGTCCTTGGCAGAAGAAATTCAGTTTTTTGTTTTTTTAGAGAAAAAATTTTTTTTTTAAGCCGCTCAATATTTTTCTCTACATTTTGGCGTTTTAAACAAAAATCTTAGCTGGATGATTGTCAAGCATCTGTAACCCAATGTGTTCATCCCACAGTCTCTCTCTCTCAGGATGTTCTCAAAAATTAAAAAAAATCTTGTTCACCTTTAAAGACAAAGCAGCGTTATAGTGGAGGGATATAAAAAATCGACATATTAAGAAAGTTTGTATCAGAACTGGAAAGTAAAATAAACAGACAAGGCCGTCTTAAGAGCATCATGGGTCCCGGGCCAAGGAATTTTTCTGAGACACTACTTGGCAAATTCTCGAAAATTTCAATCAGTTTTCATTACTCTGAGGGCCCGGGCCACGCCCGATTGAGTTCACGCATTAAGACAGCACTGCAGACAAAGACACCCATTTTCTATCTTCTTTAGAGAAAAGGATCCTTCTTCAACTATCAATTCAATACAAACAAAACTTGCCAGTATTTTTTTCAATAAAAAATAAGCAGTTTTTCTTTTGAACTCATAAAGAATATTTTATTTTCATCTAATGGCGTTCCAAATTGCCATACAAGATGACAATACTTTGGTTTCCATAAACAAGAGGAATCTGTGAATTTTTAAAAATTGAAAAAGGTAATATTTTTGTGTTATTCAAATACATAATTATGTAGCAAATACACATTAATTGATTAAGAAAAACTTGAGTAATAAATTTGCATGACTATACTCGTTTGAATAACTTAAATTTGGTTTTTTCTGCATGAATGCATCAATAGGAAGACAGAAATCAGCGGGGCCATGGCTTACTCCGTTTAGCGAGTCACTCTGCTTACGTGGTCACATTTTTGGGCTCCCAAGAGTGACTTAGTAATGAGGTTTGACTGTATATTGCTTGCAATAATTATAAAGTAGGAAATTATTTAATCCTAATATGTATCTGTTACTCATAAAATATTATTTATTATTAATATCATTAGCAATCAATTCATGTATATGTGTTTTCAATAGGTATTTTTATATTAAAAAACAGTTTTGACAGAGGATTTTTGATGCAACAATTTAAACTGCAGTTAAAACTGCCAAAAACTGTCATGTATCAAAAACCTGCTAACCCTGCAGCTAAGATACGGAAACCATTTAGCAACTGCAGTCGATACCCACCCCCATTGTTCCACAGAAAAACAGACGTTATATTGGGAGATTGTAACATCAAAAGTTTGAAAAAAAATTAGCTCCTTAAAGACAGTTCCATATATGGACAGAATAAAAATATAATATTCATTTTATTATAATACAAGCAACTTTAATGAAGAAACATTAAGTTAGAAAATAATAATAAAAACTTCACCAATTTATTGCATGCATGCATGTACTTACAGTATGCACTGAAGTCAAACACACTCTGATTTGGTTCATTTATTTGTAAAAAGAGGGAAGGGCAGGGCAGAGCTGAGCTCAAATTTCATATTGGTTTAACGATCCTTTTAGGTCATTACACTGAATGAAAAATAACAAGGGATGAATAGGAAAATAATTGGAACTTATCAGATCAGTCGTTATAAGGAAATGGTCACAATAATGCATGGCTGTTATAACAAGTGTCGAATGTATGAGAAACCAGTTTTATAGGTTTGATTAGCAAGGTGTATAAAATGATCATAATACAAAAAAAGAGAATTATATTTTGAAATATGTTCAAAAGTTTAAGATATAAGTAACACAACGAATAACACAATTATTAATTTCCATAACTTATTATGATTTTATTCTTAAGCAAAAAAAAATTAAGAACTTTGCACGTAAATGCAAATTGTGTATGGTTTGCTGTTAACATTTCTTAATAATTATTTGTAATATATATATATATATATATAATTTGTTCGTTGTCTTAATTAAAACCCTATTATTGTGATTTCCATAAAAGAGGAGGGCTGATAGAGCTCTGGCTAGGGAATTGGTAAATATGTTTCATTCTTTTTTATTATCTACCACATTCCTTGGCATAATTGCTGCAATTAGAAAAAGGAATGTATATGAGGTGTATGTACAATTAAGTAAAAAATTTTCAATGTAAATACTGCATCAGCATAAGCATGGCACCTTTCCAGGATAGAATTTAATTTTATATAATTACTGTTTTCTTGTATTTCAACCAATTTTTTTAATAGAAAATGCTTGCTAAATGCTTAACTTGGACCTTAAAACCTATTCTGAACAGTTGAAATGAAATTTAATAATTTCACATGTCCAGCAATACCTTAGCGAACAAAGATAATTTGTTCTGGAATTATATGTGTTGTTAGCGGAAACACAATTTCCCATAGGTTTCTATGGAAACTGAAAAATTTGTTTTGGATGCTGCCAAAAATTTAAAAATAAATTTTATAAAACAGTAAAAAAAGTGCTATAAAAAGACAAAAAATGACAGAAGGCTGGGATGAATAGTTTTACAATTGGAAGAAGGAGAATTTAAAGGAAGATGTAAAAGACTAAAAAAAAGTGCATATATTTTACACTATGTACTCAACCCAGCTCATTTCTCTGTCTCATACATAGAGATGGAAAAACATAAGATATTGGATAGGCAAATGTTCAGTTCAAAATGGTCCATTTTGACTGGTTCCAGGTCAAAATGGCTCTAGTTATCATTTGGATCCCATGATATACAGAATAGCTTGTACGATAATTGATTATTTCTGATTACCACAATGTTTGGCAAATATACATGGTAATGAGTAAGATACTTTTCTTTCTAGTGATTCTACATTTTTATGTGTAAGTTTAGCTTTTTTCTAAATTCAAGAATTCTAGCTTTTTCCATGCATTGTAGAGTAGCATGAAAAAATTCACAAAATAAAATAAATAAAAAATATAAGAAAATGGAGAGCAATAAATGGTGCAAAAATAAATATTTGAGTTTCTTTGATTCAGAAACTCCAGGCTGCAGAAATCCTCTGCTAAACAAACTTCATAAGGAGATGCTGAACCTTCTGCCTTATAGAACAGACTTTTTAACATCTGCTTTTCACATCATATTATTCCAAATACTTTTGGAAACTAAATTTTACAGGTCGATTAATTGATAATTCTGACAATCATCATCACAAAATTGAAAACAAAATTATCTTGAGAGCATCATGAAAGCTTAGCAGCATATCAATTCATGGAAATTTATTTCATTTCTAATAATGGATACTAAATTATATTTTTTTGGTTATATTATAAGCCAGTACGTTCGATACCCGGTTTGTCGTTGCCAAAACTTTCCTGACGCAAGGGTACAACAGAAGCTGCCACATGACCACAGAAAAAGATTTCTGCCACAGGGAGTCCCACAACAAGGGGTTAGCACACCAACCTCTCGGTGAGTATAAAAAAAAAGCCATTCGAAATCAGCAATAAATTGTAGGTCCCAGTCTAATTAGCCCTCATGCGCAGAAAATGATTTTGGTGAGACTAAAATAATCAAATGATCAAATAAGCCAGCATTTCAGCATTTCTCAACCTATGGTCTGAGGAACCAGAGGTGGTCCTTGATGATAATACAGATGATCTGCAAGCAGACTTGATAACTAAATTCTCATTGAATAGATAACTATTCAATTGCAAAACTGATATTAATACCGTACTAGCTTCAAATAAAAAACTAGACTCTCATGGTTTGAGTGACCATATTTCATTGAGAAAATTGTTTGGAAAATTGCAATCCCACAACACAAGTATTGTAAATTGCAATGTATATTGCAATATATATATATATATATATATATGAGATATTTTGCTAATTGTTGCAGACACATGCAATCAATTTTCAACAAAATTTTTAATTATTGCAGAAATTAAAGGCTATTGCACATCAGAGTAAAAAAAAAAATATTGCACAAAAAAACATTGAAACCTGGTGATCACACTTCAATTGAGGAGAAAATATGGAAAATTGGGATCTTGAATATGACAAAATACAGACCATCCCTAATTGTTGCTGAAAACTTCATCATAACATGGCAAAATCACCAATTAATTCTGAAATTGCTAAAAAGTCACTAACCAGATGTTAGGGGGTAACCAGATCCAAGGGGGCTTTTTAGAAATTGCAGATGAAATGCAGATCCCGGGGGAAAAAAAATTTAAAAATAAGATAAATAAATGTGTGAGATGAAAATTATCTACGTTTACAATTTTAGTGAAGATAACAGATCAAAATGAACTTCATTGAAAAACGAGGAAAACTGAACTGTGTATAAAAAGGTTGGTCCAACCAAAATTACAAAAATGTCACGTTAAACATGGGTCATATAGTCACACTACGCACTCATAGTGGCCTGTAAAAATGTTTTAGACATTTCACTGGTCATTGGGCACAAGAAAGTTGAGAAATGCTAAATCATAATCATAAAAAATTCATAATTTTTTTTCCAGACCACATTTATATATTAAATTTATGTGTCGAAAATGTAAGTATCAAACGAAAGTCAAAATCACATAATCAAGCTGAATTTTTAAAAAGAATTAAGATTTTAACCTGCATTTTTTTCTTAAATATTAAGACATATTTGTGTCAGATAAAATGCAAAAAAAAAGGTGGCTTGAATAGGGTTACTAACCATCGCAATATATATATTTTTTGAAAATAAAGAAAAGAAAAAAAAGAAAAATTCATTCTATAAAAGAAATTTTTAAATGAAACTATGTGTTTATAATCATACTAAAAAAAAATAAAGTGTTGAATTGATGGAAAGAAAAAGAAATAATAGAATAAAAAATCAAAAGCAAAAAAAAGAGGTGCTAATAATAAGCACGTGTAATGCATTGCAGTGAAAGAAGAAAAAAATAACTTGCACTATTTAAGTAAGGCAAATAAAGAAAATAAAAAGCATCATACATAAAACTAAAAGTGAAGAACACTGCATTATAAATGATAATCCAAATAGGAGCTTGAAGGCACATGACTAGTTTGAGCAAGTTACAATCAGACCATACTAAGGCAGGGCAGCACAGGCAGCTAAAAATAAGCCAAGGGGAAATATATTGAAAATTATATTCACTCAGATATGAAATGAGGAATAACAAAATGGCAAAAAAATAGTTTTGTAACTCAAAAACAAAACTTAAAATAAATATGGAATACCACTTATGAAATTGAGTACATTTTTAATAAGAAACACAGATGTTTGCCTTATTATCAAAAGCTGATTTGATGAAGAAACAGAAAAATCTCAATGAAGTTCTTATATAAATTTCTGAGAAATTTTAAGTTAATAGTGTCAGGACTGGACACACATAAAAAAACAATTTAGTCTCCAACCAAATCGTTGAGGAGCTAAAGATTTTTTTTTTTTTTGAAAAAAATAGCCAATTTATTTTTTTCAAATTTCTGGGACTCGGTATACCCTTTCTATGTCATTAGACATGCTGACATGAAAATTATGAAAATTTCATGTTGTCATCAGTTTCCATGCATAGAAAATTCTGAGCTTCAATAACAATATTTTAGCTGCCAGGGCCACTTGGCACCTGGAATTAATCTAGTCCCGATATTAACACTGTCCTGATTTATTCAGTTAGACTACAGTATGAGCAATTAGATATGTTTTATTAAGTTACCAGTTACAGAGGAAAAAAAAAGAAAGAAATTGAGACAAATGCCATCACTAATATGAAAATTTCAATTAGAAAGCATGCTTCAAATTATTATATCCCTTTCACAATCCAAATTTTGAATATTTGTAAATATATAACTCGGGAAAAAAATCTAAAATTATTTCTAAATTACATATATTTTTTTTAAATAAAGTATAAAAAGTTGCATGTGTTTTTAAATAAAGTATAAAAGTAAAGCTTTGTGCATGTAATTGAAGCTTTGAATCAATACATTTTTAACTCTTATTTTTGCAAAAAACTTAAAGACTGTTATCTCAAAACACTGTGAAGGTGTTTACCAAAGTAGATCTTTTTATTAGAGATGAGAATATAATAATCAATAATGTTATATGCCACACAGACATCTTATTAGAGGCATTGTTCATGGATTAAATTGATGAATCTTGATCAAATTTACTTACCATCATTTAAGAGTAATCATAATAAGGGTCATGATATAATATACACTATCTACCAATAAGTATTTGGACACCTGTGATAGAAAAGAAAAACTAACTTTATTCAAAATCAATAGCTGGTAGAGCCTCCACGAGAGGCAATTACAGCGTGAACCCTCCGGGGCATACTTTCCACAAGTTCTTGTGTGACGGCTAGTGGTATTTTCTTCCACTCGGCTTGGAGAAGACATGTCAGTTCCTTCACCGATTTTGGACGGGTAGGGCACCCCTTAATTCGGCGATCCAACTCGTCCCAGAGGTTCTCGATAGGGTTCAGGTCTGGGCTCTGGGCAGGCCAGTCCATTCGATGGACCCCCATTGGCACCATACCAAGCCTTGGTTAATCTCGCAGTATGACAGCTGGCATTGTCGTCCTGGAAGTAACAGGGGTTCACCCCGTAAAACTGCCACAACGTAGGAAGCACATTGTCATCCAAAATAGTGCAGTAGGCATCGGCGTTGAGCTTACCATGAATGGGGACAAAGGGTCCCAGTCCATACCAGGAGAAACACCCCCAGACCATAATTCCACCTCCGCCGAACTTGACTGTTGGCACAATGCATTCTGACAGGAGACGTTCTCCAGGCAGACGCCAGACACAGACCCTGCATCCGAACGGTAGAGGGTGAACCTAGATTCGTCACTCCAAAGAACCCGTTTCCACTGATCTACGGTCCAATTTCGATGTGCTTTGCACCACATTAACCGAGCAACGCGGTTGGACTTTGTGATCAAAGGCTTATGGGCAGCAGCACGACCATGAAAACCAATCAGATGTGCTTCCTTACGGATGGTATTCATTGAAACAATACTCCCGGATGCCTGTTGAAACTCCTCGCGGATGAGGGCCATTGGTTGGGTGCGGTTCTTCCGAATTTCTCTGGACAGCACCCGTCGGTCTCTATCTCCTAGTTTCGTTGGTCTGCCGACTCGGGGCAAATTCCGACAATCACAGCTCACCTTCCACTTCTTAATCACATAGGCCACTGTCGATTTTGGGTACTTCAGCATGCTAGATATATCCCTTAAGGATCGGTCATTTTTGTGATACCAGATAATTATACCTTTCTCGAAATCAGAGAGCTCCGAACTGCGCGGCATCTTGTATGCGACTAATGCCGATGTTGTTTCCTACACGATATATACCGGCGGAGGGCGTGGCGTATCTCAGGACCGCAGATATCGTCATTTGCATAGGTGTCTAAATACTTATTGGTAGATAGTGTAGTACCTCAATGCAAAAGTGATGAATAGCCAAAACGATTTAAGCATTAAAAAAGGTTTCACTACCACAGGTTATTATTTGCTCACTGTGCTTTTTGTTCCAATTATAGTACAGCATAATATTTTTTTACAACATGGAAATAAATTATTCTAATAAATTTTGTTTTCAGCAAATATTTGTCACGTGTTGTTGCTCCTCAAGTTTTTTATGTGTTTTTACAGAAATAACTTCACCTTATCCTTTCCCTTTCAACACTGATGTCATATGTAGTGTATGAAAAAAAAACAAGGAAAAAAAAAGTAAGGGAGAAATCTCATTATTAAAACCGAGTAGAGTAACAGATTCTATGTTTAATATAACTTCAGTAAAGTCTCCCCCATTCCACCTTGCTTCCTTTTCTGGAAACTAAGTTATTAAAACAATGAATCTTTACTGAATTATGTTGCAAAATGTATGAAATAAATTTTTATATGCCTTTCCAGCATTTCGGGTATTTGAAGTCACCAAACTCCATTTATTTCAGCAAAATATTTAAAAACATTTTTATCACAAAAAACCCCTCACATATTACAGTTATGCACACTGAGAATTTCCTGTTGATTTTACTCAAAAAGGAAACATATCTTAATGCAAATACTTTGTTCTTTCAAGTTTGCCATAGAAAAATTTACAAAAAATGACAGAAGTTTAAAAACAAACATTGACTATGCAACCTTTCCTCAGGCTCCTTTCAGACAGAGCAGGAGTGCCCACTTCTGCTTACAGCCACGCCATTTCCACAGACCCGCTAACACTCGAGAACTGCTGTTGGAATTCTTTCAGATGTAGCAGAAGAAAGGAATCACCCATTTTCAGACAAAATGTTTGAGCAGGTGTCAGGTTATGAGTGGCAGACCTGTTTCACCTGTGAGAGCAATTGGGCATTGGTTTCTATGCATCTCTTCATTCACAGTGGATCTCCCATGCCCACTTCAGTTGTTTCTGGGGGGTACTAGTGGGCATTGTATCAATTAATTTTGTGTGATTTTTAAAATGATTTTTGCTTCAGGTTAATGTTATGTATTTTTGACTGAATTTTCATTTACACAACACTTTGTTGTGTAAATGAAAATGAATTGTGTAATGCATAAAAAAATTCATGTAATTTTCATTAAAAAATATTTGTGTGACAATTATTTCTGGGAACTTTCAAAATGTCTAAGGCACATTCTACATTGGTGCGATACTACAGATACTACAGGAGACGAAGCTTGCAACTGGAGACGGATCGGTTAAAAACCTGAATTTCAGGTTTTTTAACAAATATGCATCGAGTTGCATGCTTGCAGTATTGCACCAGCGTGCACCCTGCCTAATGATGTATGTATAATACTATTTTTCAAAATTTAATTAATTTAAATTACAATTTTTTTATGATTTTTACAAAAATTTTATTTTAATTTTTTATTGGTTTTTTTTTTTTTCACTTTCTACTTGTTCATCCACATATCATGAAATATTTTAAACAGAAAAAATTCTAAATTGTTTTTGTCAGGTGGTAGGTGTGTTAGATTTCATGTGTGCAAATCGTAATTTCTAAGCAGTAAAATAAAATGAATAATTTTATATTGATCAAGACGTTATATACAAAAATTAAAATTAATGCCTACTTTTTTTTAAATTTCTCAAATATATTATTTAAGGTATTAAAATTATTTTTTATCAACTGAAAAACACAAAAGCAATGTCTAATTATTTAAAACTTCTCAAATATGTTATTGAAGTTATCTGTAATTAATTAGTAATATTAATTAATAAATATTAATTAAAATCATCAAATTAATTATTTTTCTAAAATTCTTTTTAGAAAATCGATTGAAAAATTCTTTTTTAAAATTAGACATTAATTAATTATTAATTTCATTACTTAATTACTGATTTCTTGAATAACATGTTTGAGAAGTTTGAAAATTGAGCATTAGCACGACCTTCATTTTTCATTAATATAAATAAATTAATTATAAAGTAAAAATCACCAAACTAATGCCCAATTATTTCAAACTTTTTTACTTCATTTTGAACAAAAAATTTTTACTTTCACATAAAGCATATAAAAATTATGCAATGCAGCCACCGATTGAAAGAACAGTAAAGATTGGGTTAATCAGAAAAACAAACATTAGTCACCAATTAATTGTAATTGTTGTAAATAGAAACTGTTATGGAGCATGAAATAGAATATGAATATAATGAGATTTATATTCATTGCGCACAATAACTTTTTTTCCTTTAAACTCAGCACAACCCGGCCTATCACCATGGGCAATTTATACAGAGTGAGTTGTGCCGGAAGTGTGAGTATGTGTACCTAACACTCTGGGTTTGTTGTGTTTGATGAAAATTTTCTGATGGGAAGGGGAGACATTTCTAGCAGTTTCTTCCCCCCACGGTGTGTGAAAAAGTTTTCAGAAGCAGGTGCGCCCACCCATTCACACGGGATGCCCGCTCCATCTGAAAGAGGCCTCAAGGATGCTGCCTTATGCAAAGGGTAGTTACGTACATGCACCAAGTGGAAGCAGACAGAAGCAACACCTTCCTGAAGAAAAACATAAATTCATTAAGAGCATTCTCTCAATCACTATACGGAGAGTCATCACAGATTTGTGCCTCATTTTTGTTATTAATTATGTTTCCCTAATTTTTTTTAAACACAACTTCCTTATTCATTCAGCTGCTGTTAAAATGACTTATACCAAGTGTGTCCAACCAGTTGGGTTTTCTGGCCACATCCAGAGAAGGAAAAACTGTTTTGGGCTGCACTTGAGATGTAAAATATGAAGGATAGTAGCTAAAGGAATTTCTTTGAGAGACTTCAAAGCCAAACTCATCATTCTACCTTCCCCACTTACAAGCAAACATATCATATTTCTAGACACAACCACTTCTAGGTTGCAATATTCTTACTCAACACCTCAAAATATAATAAAACCCCTCTTTTGGGGACACCGGTACAAAAAAAAAATTCTATGTACGAGGGGTGACGACATTTGAGGGGGGTTGTTACTAAAGAGTTTTTCTTAAAAAATTATTATTATTATTTGGCTGTAAAAGAAGGACGATAGTTAAGCAGGATTCCACTGTATATTCCTAAACCTGTCTAAAAATAGGCTGAAATGAAATATGCCTGAGAATTTAATTATGTACAGGTTTTTTTTGTGATAAATGAATATTTTAAAAATATACAAATACAACTTGACCCGAGTAGTATTTATAGTAAGGTAAAACACAAATGATAAAAATAACATCATGATGTATCTTAAAATCTTATGCAGCATTTAAGGACAGAAAACATGAAAAATTTCTTCTTCATATTTATTTCCATTACCAATCATAATCCCCTGTTTCTAAACAATTTTAGCTTCACCCCTTCAGATATTGCATAACTTGAAATGTGATCGGCATTCTTAAAAGTATAACGTACATTTAAAAAAATTTCAGATGATACTGAAGAAAATCACACACATAAATCTGTTTAATTATTTGCTTATATGCTTTTCCACAGAAAAAAAACTAAATTAAATATATTAATTAAAGCAAATAAATCAGAACATTCAAGAAGCATAAATTTTTTTTTGTCCATGCAAGACAAAATATTATTTCAAAAGAAAATCATGCAAACCATGCAAAAAATAAAAATCATGAGGCAAAAGAAAACAAAAAAAAACATTCTCCTAACAGCAACTACCTGCCTTAGAACAGTTCTGCGTCGACTAGTATATGCAGCATTTAAAAAAAGACAAACACAGATCATTAATATGAAAAGAAATAAAACATTTAAATTGTAATTAACAAAAACTTCAACAACACTACAAATTAATTATCTACAAAAAATAACACAGAACATAATTGCTGTTGCTAATTTCATGAACAATAGTCTATGATTAATGATATACTGATGTCATGCTAAGAATGCATATTGCAAGACCATGAATAATTTTTGATGAAAAAAAGACGAAAAAAAAAAGGAATTCTAATGTTAGATAGATAGAACTGCTCAAAATACTGGACTGCAATTAGCAACTTGCTTCCTTTGCCTCAAATGAAGGTGGGCAAAATTCTAATGCTACACGTTTTCCCAAAGTTTAGAAAGATGACATCAAATATAGAATTAAAATGACAATTTAACCAACTGTCAGACAAGGTTTTCTTAAATTTTTGTCTTTAAAAGACAGTGCTGTCTAACATGAGATAAAAAAATGGCTGTATTGTGATAGTTACCATATGCCCCTCCTCCCCCACTATCCTGCGTGTATCCATATGAATAATTGAATGTATATGTCTGTTTCAAAGTTTGATGAGCTAAGAAATTTTGTTACTGTTCCAAGATGTTTGGTAGCTGAACTCCACAAGTTCTGCATAAAGTGGTAAATAAACTTTGCAAGAGTAACCTGAAGGCCACAAAGCAAAATGTTTAACACTATTCTGCAAAGGAACCCTAATATGACTGTGAATGGTTGTGTGAAATTGCCATAATAATGTTTTCTACACAGAAGAGTTCTTTTTTCTTCTTTGCTTGAAATTCTTCCTGATATTGTTCTGTGATGTACATTATAGTTTTTTGTATATCTGGTTTTTTGGCCTGAAAAGGGTGGCTATATGGAGGGAGATCGTTCTCTTTCCCCAGCAGTGTAGATAAATCATTGCAACTGTGATATCACAGTGCATAAAAACACAAAAACCCTTTTCTAAGGAATTAATAAAATCTTTCATCTTGAAAACTCTTTGTTTAACCAAGGATAAAATTATATGGAACATGAAAACCGAAAATAAAAACGTTAAATTAACACACAAGCAGTATTACTCAAACTGTAATTGATGATTCAAAACACAAGTGTAATTCTAATACTGTAATAAAGTAATACTCTTATTTATACAGGGCAATGGAATATTACCATCATTAACATGACTTGCTGTTATTTTTTTTCATTACAGTAATAAAAAAAATTACCTCCTCAAAAAATGAAGGTTGTCTTTTAGGCAAAATCATCTTAATGAGGTAAATAAGATAATTGGTGCTCCAGTGAATAAATTATTCTTTATTTATTCATAATAAAGTTTAATAAATGAAAATCAAAAGGAAATATTCTTTTTTATGGGTAAGAGATATAGTAAATTGCAAGTGAGAATAAGCAAAATCCCTTTGATCAATTGCCATAGTTTGCCCAAAATGAGAATACCATAGTTTGCAAGCCTATTATACAAAAAGATGCCCAGTTTGTCCAAAATATGCTTCCATTGTATCGTTTTATATAAAACAGTTGCCTTCATAAAAATGCTAAAGACTTGATACACATGAAAATGTTTTGTAATTCATACACAACATAAATAATTTGGGAACAAGAGAACTAAAAAAATAAGCATACCTATATATATATAATTTATTTTATATCTGTCTGTACAGACAATTTCTATACAAATCTACAATTTTAGACCGACCATCAGCAAATTTTATATATATACAAAATAGAGACTGGATTGAATGATAGGGCTACTTTAAAAGTTAGTTGGAACTGGATAAATGCCCGAAATGGGCAAAAATTGTCGGGCAACAGTGGTTTCTGGGCCCCAACAATCACTTTCGGAATGTTTACTTTAGTTACAGTGACTCCCTAGCAATGCGTTTCAGACATGCATATGCCTGTACAATGGTTTGTGACTTCTTCAATGATGCCAGTATTACACATGATAGTTTATGCCTTCATAGTGGTTTGTCACTTTTTCAATCCTCCCAGTAATTGAAGAAAACCCGGGCAGCACCAGGTATTATAGCTAGTCACACTTAATAATAAAAAAACTCGCCAGCTTAACAGTATAAAAAAGTTTAAAAAAAAAAAAAACATGTGAATAAAATAAAAATACCATACAAAATTATTCATTATATTTTTAAAAAATTGCTACTAAATATGAGATATTCTTAATAAAGCTAAACATAGATTGTGTGTAAGATTACCTGGATCGGCTGTCCGCAGCAAATAATACAAAAAATTCAGTTCAGTTAACTCATACTCAAAGTCATATAAATAGACTATCTTTCATAATTACAGAATTAAGAAATTGTCAGATTTAATTCTAATTAGAAATCATCAGTTTATTTTAATACAGGGTAGTCATAAAACACCTTTCCCTATAAACAAGCCTCTTAAGCAGGGGGTCTAGGGGGTCTTCAACCTTTCAGACATGGCGGGCCAAACTGAAACTTCCCTCGAAACCTGCAGGCCACTAACTCATGCAATTTAGTGACATCTTAATAAATGGGGCCAATGAGGCTCTGAGTGAAACAGGGACAAAAATAATTTGAAGAATTTTATTTATTCTCACATTATTTCTTTTATTAATTATCAACTTTGATTAGTTCTGAAATATATTTTTTTTCACTAATTTTGAAAAAGTTTTTGATTGATTACTGATTAAAAATTAATTAATTCTAAGATTAATTTTAATCTGAAACCACTTTTTTGTAGTTTTTCATTTTGGTAATTCTGAAATTATTTTCCTTCCCAATATATCTCGAAATTATTTCTTTCAATAATAATATGCAATTATTCTCTTATTGGTTGTGAAATAATTTCTATCAGAAACTACAAAATTATTTCTCTTATTGATAAAGAAGTTATGTTTTCACTAATTCTTAAATTATTTGTTTCAAAAATTCAAACATTAATTTTATTAATTCTGAGTTTTCATCAGTTTTTCCGGAATTATTTCTATCTGGATTGTAGAATTAATCGTTTTTCAATGTTTTAACCATTTTCTGAAAATGACCAGCAGGCCACCACTCAGAGGGCTATGTGTTGAAACCCCTGCCCTAGAGGCTGCAAAACGCAAGGTATGTGAATGGTGAACAAAATTTAGTATAATGTTCAAAGATTGCCGCTGTGGTGGTCGAGTGGTCATAGTGACGGACTTGCATCGCGGGGACACGGGTTCGAGCCCCACCGTCGCCACAGTGGTGGTCGGCTGAAGTTGGTTTTCTGTGGTTCCCAACTTCGAGGTGCAAATGCGAGCCGATCTCCATGTTAAAAAGTCTCGCCACAGAGAGCCAATATTCAGTCACTACACATCACTCACTTCATTTCTGAGATATAGATGGCAGCACTGAAAAATCATACACAACACTGGATACGCACTCAGACTGTTAGGTACACACACTTACACTTCCGGCACAACTCACTAGGTAGTGAATTGCCCATGGCGATAGACCTGAGTTGTGCTCGGCTCGAGAAAAAGAGAGAAAAAAGAAAAGTGTTAAAAGATTGTGTTGATGGCATTAAGAATGCCTTTATGGCAGGGCTTGAAAATTTTTTTAAAAAATTTAGGTGCCAGCCAAATTTCATACGAGCCAAGCATTTTTCTCAACCAGTTCAAAATAGTGTATTTTTTTACTTGTCTAGGACTTAAGGACTCCTTTGCATACAAGTAGACGTGCTCACAATTTCTGAAACTTTTGTGCTATCCTTAGATTCCAATTCAATTATCATACATGATCACTTTAGGTGCCGATGCCAATTCTTCAGTCATCGTGGGGACCTGGTGCATGAGATTTGTCAAGCCCTGAATCTATAATTACTGTTATGGTGTACTGAATTTAAAAAAATTCACAGCAACACCATATTTTTTTTTCAGACTGTTGAAAACATGAAAAAAATGGTGGAATTTTTCTTTCACCTCAAAACACAATTGTGCATCCTAAAACATAAGGCGTTATAAAGAAATTCTTTATGAGAGAGAAGGTCTTTACAGTGATGACATAGCGGTAGATATTTGGACGTCTTTGATGTATGTACCATAGAGGTAGAAACATGCAGAACTACACATTTAAAATGACTTTTTTTATGTATGAACCATCCTATATATGCTCAACCATTACAACCATAAAAAAGTTATTTCACGCATAAAATTTAAAACAGTCAAAAGATATGATACAATAAATTGATTGGAAAAGAATTTAGAATCAACATTATCCAGCAAATAAAAATATTATGGTGTGAAGTTGATAAATTTTTACTGAAAAAAATTGAAGAATTGCCAGAAAATGCTGACCACACAGATTTTGAAACATTGAAGACTACACAGATTTTGAAACATTGAAGACTACACAGATTTTGAAACATTGAAGACTACAGATGTTTAACAATAATCAGTAGAAATTCTCGCAAATGAGTCTAATACAGTGAGGTTAGCAATTCATGTTTGAATCCCTCAGGACTGCACATGCATGAAATTGCTAGATAGACTTACATAAAAAATACTGTATCACAATTCGACATTACTTCACAAAGGATTGGTGTCTAATCGTGAGGCATCTCGCGCGTACTTCACAAAGCTATTCTTAAGAAGTTCCCAGGTATAAAGTTGATATTAATAAGTATTGTCCTGTTCAATGTTTTGTAGAAATTTCATTTTTAGTGCATATGTAAAAAAATACAGTGGTAAGATCCTCTCTGCTGCCAATAACATTTATGGATATATGGACAATGATTTTAAGACCTCATTACTTGTCTGAATATAAGAAATACATTTTTGTTACAAACAAATTATGTTTATATGTTCCACATATTTTTCTACAGCATTATCTCAAAGAAAATACTGTTCATACAGACCATATGGAGTAGCAAGTGTATGATCACACTCTGAACATAAAGACACCTATACGAGGTGTGTTTCTGACCTTCTGGCTCATTCTGAACCCAGAAGTTGCTGTGAATTGTGTGTAAGCAATAAACCCTATGACCTCAGATTTAATTGGCAGCGCAATCCTAACATGGAATATCACAGAACTGTTGATCAACTTTGCCCAAGAATATTAAGAAGACACCAACGAATAAGGCAAATACACGAAATTTTTTTTCGTGTATTTGCCTTATTCGTTGGTGTCTTCTTAATATGGAATATCACTGTGAGACATGTCTTTTTTAGTGTGTATGTGTATTATGCATAGGCAGAGATAGACGTGAAAGTCTGGGGGGGGCATGATAATGATTGCTGGGGGCATGATGATGTCAATTTATATATATACATCAGATCAGTAGCCTTCACCTTTGATGCTGGGGGGGGGGGGGCATATCTCCGCCCATGGTATTATGATTTATTGTAAAGAGCATATTTTATTGCGATTTCTGAGAAATAAAATTAGTAATTCTTTGAGAATAGTTTCTTTTATTTATTGAGCTGAGAAAGGTAGGTGTGTAACAAAATTTTACCTGTGATTATATCGTTTGAGTTTTTGAAGGCCATACTTCCCATCAGCTCCTCCTTTCGATACTGGCAAACTTTCCAAATTCAACATCAACTGGTTAATGGAAGAACGGAGCTCCTCTATGTACAGACTTTCCATTTCTTTGAGCACAAACTTTGGCATGAGCTTTCGGTTCTTAATAAAACAATAAAAAAATCAAAGTTAGTTAATTTTTATATCATTATATACCTTAAAATATATGCATTATCCTAATTTTTTTTTCAACTTAACAATACTACTTTTATACTATATCAAAGGTAAGAACAACAAAGAAAAATCTTTGTACATTTATAAACAATGGTACACTCGGAAAAACTTTGAATATTTTCTCATGCATTTTCTCATTAAAAAATGTGCTCCTGCAATTCAAAATTTTGCAACTCTTCAAGTAATTCATCTATTTTTGTCATATAGGAGTCTTCTTGGGATGAAAGGTAAACACAGAAAAAGAAAGTTCAAATGGAATGATCAATATACCTATTACTATCAATAAAGGGCTGTTTATGCACGTCAAGTAGTTTAGTAAATAACTTAATTTAGGTCATAAAGTACTAAAAAAATTGTTCCAACGTAATTAATCAAGTAGTCAATGTCCATTGGATAATACGAGGCCATGCCAGCTGGCGCATGTTAGGGCCCACTTAATAGAAAAACTACAACCGGATCTATCTACTTGTCAGTTTAACAACTAAACAACATGTAAGCAGCCCTTAACGTCTGCCTACATTTTAAAAATACTTGACAACTTAACAACTAAATTAATGGATGTATGTAAATGACTTTAAGTAAATATATACCTATACAGTATCCATATCTCATGGACGATAACATCTACATATAAAAACTTACTTTCTCCATCTCATTAACTTTCTGCACCCTTCCGTCTAATTCTCGACGTATCGCAGCTGCTTGCTCATCCTGGGAGTCAAGCTGAAAATATTATTTGAAAAGAAAAGCAAAACAAATTAGAAAAATGTTCTAATGAAAACAAAATTTTAACTGAAAATTAAGAAAGTTTGAATGATGTGAAACACTGAGTCATTCAAAAATTGAAGCAGTTTCAAATGACTAATCCCACCAACTGTTGGCATATCATTCAAGAATTTATTCAAAAACCAGGACTTGAAAATGGGGAAAAAAATTAAGCACCAGAAAAATTTCCTAGGCGACAAACATTTTATTTCCCAAACAAATTGGTAAAAAATAATACATTTTTTGACTTGTCTGGAACTTAGGGACCTTTTACCATTCTAGCAGCCACGCTCATATCATTATGTGACTCTCACTTATAAATTCAGTTAACATACACAAAAGCATTAGACACCAATGTCAATGTCCCAGGTTGCACGTCAGCTAAGCAACTAAATGCTTAGGTGACGGGACCTGGAACCTGAGATTTATCAAGCCCTAACGTAAACTGACTGAAACTGATTTAGCAGTGCAAGTAGCCATAATCAATAACATAGATATTCGATAAGGAATTATCCTTCAATAAATACAGTCAAACCCAGATATAGTGAAAAAAGTTTATAACAGATCTCCATAATAATGACCTCCATAATATAAAGTTTATATAATCTCCAGATGAATGTATGAATTGGTGAAATTTTGTGTTGCATCCAATAGAACTGGGCAATATTGCTCTTGGGGGGGGGGGATGGAATGGTCCAGGGAGAGGCAATAGAAGCTTTGGGTTTTGTATAGGATGCTATGGGTCATTTTGAGGTGGACGTGGGGAGATGAGAAAAGAAATTTTTTGAAGGGGGGGGGGATGATGGAACAAAAAGTTTGGAAAACTATGCAATAGAATGTTTGCTTCAGAGATTGGTTGTAACAAACCAACTTTTCAGTCCCTTGAAGTTTGCTACAAAATTTAACTGTATTTTATTCATTTATTTTATAGCTTAAAAAACGCTAAATCATTTTTTATTTTTTAATGTTGATCTATTTTATAATGATTTGCAAGTTGAAGAAAAAAATTATCACCGCAGGTTCTACTTTCAATGATTTCTTTAAGAATGAAGTAAGTTACATCTAAGAGCCCAAATAGCTTGAACATCAGTTTCGGTCCAGGAGAAAAAAGCAAAACAAATGAAATAAACATATTGCTTTCCTTAATGCCAAAGCAATGACATTAATATATAAAAGATATAGGTACAAAAAGATTGAATGTTCCATTCAAGAAGCTATGTTATGATTAGTCTTTTTGAGAAAAAGGTAGATCTTTTATCAAGATTAAAACAGCTCCAATGAAATTATATCCCCCCACTGTGAAATCTGATTACTTTATTAAGGTATTTTTGTTCCCCTCTTGAAATTTGCCGCTCACTAAAGTTTACCGCCTGGCAGCCCTGGCCTAACATACATACCAGTCACCACACTAAATGAATATATTTTTATAAATAAGAAAAAAAAATTGTGAAAACCTTGAAATGATCAAAGCAGAGCATTTGGTTCTTGCACAGAACATTTTAGAAGAAAATCAGTCTTTGAACCGATATGTAGTCCTACATGTGTCATACAAAAACCAATATAGGTTCTTTGAACAAGGAAGGGAGGGTCACAGAGGATGTATATGATGAGGGGGGGGATATTGTTCACTTCCAACCTCCTGCTTATGCTAACATTGAATTTTTCAGTGGGTGATTGTCCCCCATCATCCTTTCTGTATCTGCCTATGATGTCTGTATCGGCCAATGTCTGTGTTTGCAGGAGGCAGGTACACAGAATTTAACAGCTGGTTTGCAGTGAACAAGTTGTTAAGTTATTTGAATCTCATCATTGAGTATGCATGATTTCAGGGCTTGACAAATCAAATGTCACAGGAGCCAAGCATGTTTTTTTTCCTAAAAAAATTGTCCAAAATAATGTCTTTTTTGTATTTTGTTTGGAATTTAATGACCCCTAAAAATCTCTTGCCCTGTCGGAAGGGGCACTGTCATGAAATCACAAAATTTTGTGCTCCAATTTAGAAATCGGGTACAGAAAATTTTAGGCTGCAATATAGATACTCTAATTATTATGGCGATCTGGGATTTGTCAAGCCCTGCACTACATGAATAGAACTTTGATGAAAGATTACATGAGCTTACTTGTAATGCATTGTACAGTAATTGATGTTCAAACTTTTTTATGCCTAGAATGTTCTGGAACATATCATACAGTTGTTCTTTGCTCAAAACAAGTTCTGAGGCAATGTTCTGCATCATTCTATTCTGGGTCTTTCTACTCTCTTCATCTCCTCTGAATATCGCGTCGAATTTACTCATCCAGGATGTAAGTACAGTTTCTTTGCTAAGGCCATCTATTTCAGGCAGACTACGGACTCTTTTCTCGATATTGTTTTTGAAGACTTCTCTGAAATCGTGACCAGAACAGGCACCGCTTTGGACCATGTGCTGCACACGATCACTTTTGAGGAAGACTTCAAAATAACTTTGTACTGCGTTTTGAAAAGCTTCATCAGCAGCTATCTGTGTTTCGCCCTTCAGAAAAGACTGAAACCTATTTTGAATACTTTCTAACTGTGATTTGGTGATTTTGATTTGCCGGCGTGTCATGTCTGTCGGTTGCTTAGCGTTAAAAGGATATGCAATAGAACGTAACACAAATACATAGAGTTGCAGGCGCTTCTTTCTTTCCTCCTCCTCTTTTTCCGCTTTATCGACATCATCTACTACTGGCTTCTCTTTCTCCTTTTCGCTAACTAAAGATGGACTAGGACTGGATGGTCGAACTACACTGTTGGATCGCGACTGAGTTCCGCTTCCAACACTTAAGTTATCGACTCCACTAGCTGGGGAAAGGCTTCTAGTAACACTGCCACTTCTCGGTATCTCCAAGTTTGTGGCAGATGCTGATAAGACTGTGGCTTCTGAACTCTCTTCTTCCACTGCCTCGTTCTCACTTTCCTCTTCTGAAGATGATGGCTCCAACATGGTTCACCTACCTTGCGTTTTGTGATATATATTATGTATTTATTGCAATAGCAGGTAGATGATTTTTTTTTTTTTGGTAGAAATTGGCCAGAAGACAAAAATTAAGAACTTAAGCGCTCAAGCATTGGCGAAGAAGGAAAAGAAATGCGCCTGACGATCTCTCGTAATTTCATGCTTCAAAATAACGGCATTACGATGCAGCCCCGTGAAATCATGCTCCCAAAATTAGAAAAGAAAAAGGGAAAAAATCAGCCTAGCTGATCGATCTTATCACAGTGAGCTTCATTAAAGCCTTTAATGCTTCTACATAATTTTTCAAGTCCGTCTCTACCTTTAGGATCGGTGAGACCGATTTCCCCGACAATGACATTGAAATTACATACCAATGACCGGTATCTCATTATCCTAAAATGCGAACGTTTCTCGATGCATTCCGCAGCTGATAAATATGCAGTTACCTCGAATGTAAATTGAAGAAATAACGAGTGAAAAAATTGATCGGGCCAAGGAGATCGGGCACTTTGGTCGTGATACGCAAAGCAAAAAAGAATAATCGCGACTATTCTACGACGCGAGGAACAAAAAATTGGTACCACCAAAAAAAAGTAGAAACAAAATTTTTGGCTATTTTTCAACCCCTCTCTTTAGAACTCATCCTGCAGTAGCTTCGAGCTACCACTGGATAAAATAACGTTTAGCGATTGCGCAGACTGCGGACTCCAAAGACATGGGAGAGGCCCACGACGAACACGGTATAGCATCTTCCCACCCACACGCACACTTACACTTTCTACTCATCATTATCTTTCCGATTCCAAAAAAGCTATGTATTTGATATAACTTCGTTATTTTTACTATACTAATGAGCGAGCGGCAAAACATGCGCCCAACGTGCCTTCACCCATATACTGCATTCAATAAACACTTATTTTTCATTTCATTTATTTCGGTTCGAGACCTATTGAAAATCTTCGTTTCCTATGACTCACACATCAAAATCATTCTTGGCTGCCAGAACCGAAACCTTCAGGCTAGTCGTTCACTGGAAGAACGACAAGTTGAGTCGCGTGTATGCTCAAGCTGGAGTGTCCGAAGCGAAGTTCTCCTATATTATAGGTGCGTGATTGACGCATCAAAATTCAATTTTTACTCCTCCAAATTTCGTTGAGGAGCGACAATACTCCTTCAAATTTTGGGTAAATTTTTTCATAGATTTATTTTGCTCTGATAAAAAAAATTTTTTTTACAAAAATACCTCTCAAAATTTTGAGAGGAGTGAAATGAAATTATATTTTTGGATAACACTGGTCTGAAGCGTTTAGAACCCGTTGTGCTCCTTCATCAGCTTCCTGTAGGAAACATTCATTTCTAAATCAATTCTTGGGGTGCTCGGACCCGTTTCACAAATTTCTGTAGGTGCTAGAGCACCCACAGCACCCCCGGCTACAACGCCACTGTGCACAAGATCGCTATAATAATAGTCTTGCGCATATACGTGACTTGTTCCGCGACTTGTTTTCGATCGTAGCAGCTTCCAATGCACCACCGACCTTATTCCCCGAATCCCGTTTCTGAACAGCAGGACATCAAAACATATTCATGGTTGATCTAGGATTCGAACCTCGTTTCTTGAGGCTATCGTCCACAACTCTGTGTATGGACAGGTGGTTCCAACTGTTCACATTCCCCACATCTTACAGCAGGGTCCTCACGGTAAATTTATAGTGTGAAAAAGCAAAAAAAAATTGATAAGAATCACCCCGGCTGGATCCCTGGCAGCCCAACGCTTGTGAAACCATGCCACTGGTCTATTTCACTCAGGTGCGTAAGCTGAATGAATGAACACCAGAACTTTGCCACTGGACTTATCCCGTTGCCGAGATCTCTTCCAGCCAGCTTCGTGACAGAGTCTGGAACACTTTATTTTGTGTCAAAAAAGAAGAATGGGGTTGGGAGTTGGAGAAAAGTACGTAAGTTGGTGCGTAAGCTGGATTGATCTATATGGAGAAGGCACAAGAGCTCTTTCCAGAGAAATTACGAGTTCTAATCTTCAAACAGCATTTTAAACTACCAGAAATTGATTAATATAGCATTTTAAGGTATTTATTTCGGTATTTCAACAATTTCACTACTCATTTGATTTCTTAAAACCGTGCTGATAAACCAACTTCTGATTTTTATAAATACTAGTATATTATACCATGAAATGATTATTCGATATATCCTAATAAATATATTATTTTACGCAAACCTGACGGAGACCAAAAAAGGAAAAATTATCTGACTCAGCCCCAGATCCATTCTCAAAGTTTTATCTACAACTCGACTAAAATAATATGTGTATGAAGAATGCAATGTGTATGAAGACTGTGGGAGAGCCAATAGCACCGAGAGACACCCAGGCTCTATCACACAGGGTGATTTGAGCACATTGTCCATCGAGCTTATATTACTGGAGGGAGTATCCAGCCAACACCGTCCTCTAGAACAGTAGTTCTCAACCTTTGGAAGCCCACGGCCAGGTTGATTTCTTTTATGTGAGTGAAAGGCCCGGTCATATGCCCGCCTAATGGGGGTATAAATGGGTAAAAATGAATCGATGAGCTATTCACTGCCCGGTTTGACTGATGTCAGGGCCCGGCGGTTGATAAACACTGCTCTAGAACAGGGTTTTTTAACTGGTGTTCATGACCATTTTTGGGATTCCGCGGACTCAAAAGTGACGGAACCCCAAAAATCCCGGAACCCTGATAGCTTCAAAAATTTTCATATGACTGTTTCACTGGAAGCAATTTTTTATAAGACGACTTCCTGGAAATTGATACTCACGAAACCCAAGACCTACATGCAGATTTTATGAGGGGTCTTCCTCCAAAGACGCAGAACTTTTACATTGTTTCTTTGCGTTCTGTGCCCCCCCCCCCCGTCTGATCTCCAATTGAGTTTCATGATGTCGGATTCTTATCTCTTTTCTGAATAGCAAATCCTAAATAACAATCATAAGACAGAGAAAAGAAAACACTTTTTAATTTGCGTGAGGTTATTTTTCCCATTCTACAGATTCTTAAACACATAATGGTTAAGATCTTGGAATCTCGTTTATACGACGTTCAAGAGGCCATGTGAAAACGTTGTATAAAGGGTGAAAATCGTACAATTGAAACTTCGCTGAAAATGACCCCATCCGCCCCATAGGCCTCAAAGAAAATATCACAAAAATTGAATGGTTTTACTTGCGTTTTGTTTGATATATATGTTAGTAATCATTCTTGAGAAAAAATTACCAACAACATTAAATTTTTCAAAATCATGTTATAAATTCGTTAAATAACTGTAATTCGCATTACATCTCACCGTTGCTTATAAATCTTGAGTATTCTTATATTATTCTCCTGAAGATTTGAAAGAAAAAAAAAGTAATTTTTCACTTTTTCAAGAAAGATTTTTTTTGTTTGTTTTGTTCTTCATAAAGCAGATAATGAATTGAATTTAGCTCTTTGAATGATCTCTAAACGGAAAAGAACCGAAATACTGGACGTTAGTATTTCTCAAACCATGCGTCGCGGCTCTCAGGGGGCATTGCCAACATTTGTCAAGGACGTCGCGGCTAGCTGTCGACATTGCTGATTGCCTGTTTAGTGTTTTGAAGGGTATTTTTTTAGACTATTCTGGGCAGCAGGGGTGTAACTGGGGGGAATCGTGGTTCCAACTAGGCAGTGAGGTGACCCGGCCACCAAACAAGCGGGAGCACAAATTTAACCCTTTAACCTCTCCTTCAACATCAAAAGGGGTGCTAAAATGCTTGCTTGCCCCGGCTGACTAAGTATCGAGTAGCGGCCTCGATACCGTATCTCCGTCAACAATCAGTCAATCATCAAAGTTTAGGGCTTTCGAGTTGACAATATGTAATGAAAATCTATTATAGTGAAAAATGTTTGTAATCTACAATAATTACATAGATTCAATGTAGAGAAATTATAATTTTCCAAACATCTCTAGTTGAAGTTTTTGCGTCTCATAAATGTCTTGTTGTCTCCCTTTTTGCTCCCGTCCTCGTCCGTGAGGGTCTGGGGTCATTTGAACTACACGAGAAGAACTCGAAGCAAGGCATTGACATTGAACTGTATTTTTTTTTCTTCCAATTATTCTTTTGTTTAATGTTGAAAGGAAAGCCTAAGGGAAATTTCCCTCGAGTGACCATCATGTATGTGGGTGAGTTCACCGAAAATTTCAACATTCCGCACCCCAGTAACACATATTCGCTTTCGATGTCCAATCAGTGCTGGTCATGCAACGTCACGTGTGATTTATGCAAAACATAACTAGACTTCGATCGAATACATGTCTTGATCACATATTCATACGAAATTCATCCGATATTATTGATATATAGAGTCCGGATTATATGCAAATGATATTTTCGCCCTTTTTAGCATTAATGCATATAAATACATAAAATCAAAGAATGTTCAGAATAAGGGCATATTTTTGAAAGTTTATTTAAGCGTAATCACTTTTTTATGATCTTTCAAATAAATATTGCTAATAATACAGTAAAACCTCTCTTTTGATTTCACCGGCGGGATAAAAAAAAATTCGTTCGTAAAAGAGAGGTGGCCGTTGACCAGGGATTTGAAATGAATACTCCTGTAATACAAGGGGAAAATATTATTTGGCCGTAAAAGAAAGGTGACCGCATCTGAGGGGTGTCCGTTAAGAGGATTTTACTGTATTTTCATAACAACGTGGTCATCCTACAATACGATGCACGTGTACTTGAAAATATGAATCACGTGGTCTTTTTTATAGTTTCGGTTTCTGTGGTCTTTCAGAATTCTCCCTCCGTGGTCCGCCTTGAATGTGTTTCTTAGAATGTGGTTTCCGTGATCTTATTACACTTCGGTTTCCGTGTTTTCCCTCTGCTATGGTTCACGTGGTTTTCCTATAGAATACGATTCACACGGACTTGAAAGTGAATCCCGTAGTTTTCCTATGGTTTTAGTTTACGTTGTCCTTCTAGAATTAAATTTCTGACTTCTTAGAATGTGGTTTCCCTGGTGTTCCTAAAATGCGTTTTTCATGAACCTCCTAGAATGCGGTTTATATGGACTTAGCAAAATATGTGAATCGCGCAATCTTCCTTTTTTCTTCCTAGTTTTGGTTTCAGTGCTCTTTCTAGAATGTGGATCCGTGTCCATTTAGGTTTCTGTCTTCTGTCTCTACTGCGGCATATAGGCTTCCTAGAATTCGATTCACGTGGACTTAAAAATATGTATCGCGTTGTCTTCTTAAGGGTTTTGGTTTCTGTGGTACTTTTTCAGAATTCGGCTTCCATGGTCCGGAATGGTCTTTGAATGTGGTTCACGTAGCCTAAAATATGGTTCCCGAAATCTGCCAATCTAGAATGCGGCTCTCGTGGTCTCTTCCTAGAACGATGTTCATGTGAATTACCAAAAAAAAAAAAAAAATTTAAATCACGAAATATTATTTTTTCTCTGGTGTTGGTTGTCGTGGTCCTTTTAGAATATGGTTTCCGTTGTCTTCCGAGATTATGGTTTCCGTGGTCTTATTACGTTTCGGTCGACGTGTTCTGCATCTACTGTGGTTTTCCTAGAATGCGATTTACGGGGACTTAAGAATGTGAATCCCGTGATTTTCCTATGGTTTTGGTTTCCGTGGTCCTTCTAGATTGCGGCTTAGGTGGTCCTTCTAGAATGCAATTTCCGTCTTCTTATAGAATGTGGTTTCCGTGGACTTCTTAAAACACGATTACCGTGAACATCCTAGAATGTGTTTCCGTGGTCTTCCTAAAATGTGGTTTCCGTCATCCTTTCAGAAGAGCGTTTCCGTTATCTTAGAATGCGGTTTCCGTAATCTTAATGCACTACGGTTACCGCTGTCTTCCTAGAATGCAGTTCACATGGTCTTAGCAAAACATGAGTCGCGCAATCTTTCTTTTTTGCTAGTTTTGGTTTTCGTGCTCTTTCTAGAATGCGGTTTCCGTGACCTTATTACATTTAAGTTCCCGTCTTCTGCCTCTACTGCGGTTCATGTGATCATCCTAGAATACGATTTTTTCTTACTTTGTATCCCAAAAACTACCTTCATACCAAATTTCATGTTCCTAGGGCTGCTAGAAATGCCAGAGATTTTTGATGATGGGTGAGTCAGTCAGTCAGTCAATCAGTGTCAAAAAAACGAAACTTTCAAACTTCTCATCATGGGTGGAGATGCGGGAGGGTGGGGGCATTGTCCTCCCAGAGTCAAAGTGGAGTCGACTGATGAAATGTATATATGGATAGATGAAATGACATCACCATCACCGCCCCCCCCCGGCAATAATGACCGTGCCCCCCCAGACTTCCAAGTCTATCTCCGCCTATGCTTCTCGTGATGATAGAAATGTAAAATTCAGAAATTGAATTAAGTTTGTTAAATGCTCTGGGTATGCCTATAAGTTCCTATATGAGTTTCAGATACCTGAACATTTCCAGTACGGAGATATAGGGTCTCAAAAGTACTTCAAGTTGCTTCCAGAAAAGAATGTTACGGCCGTGCTTGTTTCGCTCGGTTTGGCAGGGGTACAGATCCATATTGCAGGGAGGTTGTACAATCTCTATTCTTTAAAGATTTCAACTGTATTTTAGGATCCTTTCCTGTATTTTAGGAAGATGACTGATCTATATATTTTCCCAAGTTACATGCATCTCGTGCTCCCACGAGAATATGGTTCATGGTATTTGCCACTGCCTAGAAGTATTGATAGTCTGGTCTTCCAGCATTTCTTGGCAGACCACGGGAATCATATTCAGGAAGATCACGATTTTCACGAAATCCTTCGGTAGCGATGTGCTAAAAGCCAGATTTTCCCAAACTTTTTGTTTCATCGCTCCCTCCATCAGATTTTCTTTCTTCTCATCTTTCCCCAACTGAAGCCAACCCATAGAATCCATTATATCTATAGTTTCTACAGCCAGCCTGGACTGACTTTAGGAGCAACTACGGGACCGATTTTGGGAAACACTGTCAATGCAGTTGTCTCAGCGTCTCGCAACAGATACCAACAGGCCTATAACGTTAAAATTATTCAATCATTACACTTCACGCACAGTTGCAGACCGATGGCAGATGACGGCACTGCACATACCAAGTATTACACAGAAACAAACTACACGCCGTGCATATTCCGACATGTACCAATACGTTAGAAGTTTCGCAGAGGAATGTGGACGAGGTGCATGTGTGGTTTTATAGTAGTAGTAGTAGCTGTCTCGAATCTATTTATATTATACCTCCGTCAGCAGGTGTAATATATATTACAATAGAATATTCTATTGTAAAAACGACTGAGTGGGAGTTGAACTCGTGATATCTCTATAAATTTTTTTTACACTGGAAGGTGAGTAACTCATCAACTTGGACTGCCAAGAAAGACCAACAGCATTGCAAAGACATTTCATTGAGAATTTCTAATACGCAAATCAGTACATGCCGGAACGAACGTATTGTGTGGTCATATGCTTGGTCCTAAAGTATTTATGCTGTCAGAGTTGTGTTTGTTTCGTGTTCTTGCTCATGCTGCCATCTGGAATGTATATTATCCATTTTCGCACTCAGGATTTCCTTGGAGGGCGATACCCCAGATCCGTTTTCCTGGATATGTAAGCTGAACATATTTCCTTGAAAAAAATACAGGAAATTTGGGATACCAAATGCAGATAAATGTGGGAAACCGCTAGTTTCCCCCAAAAATGATGCCGAAGTAAAGAAAAGTTGTTAACTACTGCTAAAACTTCTGAAGAAACCACAAATAGCGGGAAATGAAGCTAGGGAAAGTAAATCGTGGTAAGAGTTGTAAAATTTCCTTTAAAATAAGCGGGTCTTTCGGCCCACTTTTAGGAATCTTGTAGCGTTAAAGAACAAAATAATTATGAGAATTAATACCCTAAAAATACCGGGCCCTAGGGCTATCCAGTGCCGTGTTTACGCATGGCCCACCACGACCCGGGGCCTCAAGAGAATAGGGCCTGAGAAAAATGAAAATTGGTTGAATTGTTTGAAAATTTGCCAGGTAGGGCCTCAAAAAAAAAACACTTGCCCGGGGGCCCAATGAAGCTCTTAAGACGGCCCCTGGGGCTACTGCTAGTCCAACCTTTGCGGGAGGGGGGGCATGTTTAAATGAATTCTACTAAAAACCTCAGAACATGACAAACACGAGATAAATATTCATATTTATAGAGGCAATTGAGTTGGGAAAACTATTTAATTCTTGATTTCATTAAAAAAATAAAAATTCGAGTAGTCTTTTGAAATAACGGAATGTTTTTATAAAAAGGTCTGGATGTGGAAATACGGGAATGTCCCGTTGAATATGGGTTATATGGTCACATAGAGAACATACAGAAAACAGTGGACAGTGATCAGCAGCCAATCATCAATTCGAATAGCAAAACACGACAAAGCCCGTAGAGAAATTGTCATCCATGTTTGAAGCAAATGCGCGTTATCAAAATGATCTCCAGTGAAAAAAGTCCGATGAAAGACATTTTTTTTCATTTTTTCATTTGAAAAGATCACGAAAATAAGTGTGGAAGAAGTGAAAAAAAAAAAAAAAAGAGAATCATATACAACCGAATAAACATTTTCTTCATTGCGAAGAAATTTTCCCAGAAGTTTCGGAAAAAAATATGAAAGATAATAACTTATTATTAATATAGCCGTGTCATTCGGTTCAAAAAAACACATTACTTGAATTTTAAAACCAATCTTTATTTTTTAGACGATTTTCTTCCAAGAATATCGAAGACGACACAAAAATCTTATTTCAAAGATTATCTTGCGTGGCCTGATCAGAAACCTAGAGGCCGCGGTTCATCTCTTCTGTCTTTTTAGTACATTGTTCACCCCGTAGTTGGAAAGGCAATATGGCTGTTCATTTTAAGTTTTTTCAATTGATTTATACATACGTTGGTTCGATGCCAAGGATTAATTTGCGTGGTTAAATGCCGATCTCGAATCGTTTCAAGTGTTCATAAATGATTCAATTATTTTGATCGCACGACATCGGCGTCTTCTGGATCCTGCTGATTTGAAAATTAAGTTGCTACTTTTGTTTGTTTACATCTGACGCTTAGCAACAGATACCATCATAAGGGGGAAGAAAACGTATGTTGAGGTGCCTGTAAAAAAACATTTACAGGTGAGGTTTGGTTTTTGAATTATTTCAAATTAAGTTTTTTTTCCCGGAGTTATATCTCGAGAAGAAAAAGATCTAACAAACTAGATCTTGTCAAAAACGATCTAACTCATTATAACGAATCTGAACGTAGGTAGCCGAATTCCTTCTTGGTTTTCATACGTATTTAAATTCTAAAACTGTTTAAGCATTGGTAATTTTCGATGCTGATGAGTTTCGTTAGAGTTCAAGTATTCTGCTGTGTGTTTACGTCTGCTCTACCTGTATCGGTGTTGGCTGTCAACCATCTTGACACAACGTCGCCGTTTAACCCTGACCTTCGCGTGTTGCTCTAGGTCCGGTCGATCATTACTAGAACATGGTGTTACGTAAAGTAAGTTTCTTTGATTAACGGTGAATAAATTATTGGAAGGAAGCGATTTGAATATTCTGCGTGGTTTTGCAGACGACCTTTTTCTCGGGACGATCGCGAACAGCTCAATATAAATATGGAGACGCCATTTTTTCAAGATGGGTGATCGAAACGCATCTTGTTTTCATTTGTGATGTTTTTGTTCAATCGGAACTCGGAATGAATTTCATCTCTGTTTAGCTTTCGCTGTTGAATGGATGGCTTACCGACATGATTCTATGATCGGCATGTCGAACGTCTATGTTGACATTGCGTTGTGATCGTTTATCTTCATGTTGATTATTGCTATGTTCCAATATTTTTTTGAAAAATTGATTAGTTTCGTGAATGTTCTGATTTAATGGTCAGGAAATATTTTCATCAATTAGTGTCAAAGAAATTCAGGTGAGGAATTTGTTGTTTTTATTTCCGTACTTAACTATTGAATCTTCATAGACACAGGAAATAGGTAATGATGAGGTAATATCTAGACATTATACAATGCAAGGTTATGGATTCCCAGGGAATTTTTCTCTAATAGGGTTGTTAATAAATGGAATAGCTTACCCCCGAAGTTAATCAATTGTAACACAATTGACACGTTTAAAAAGAAATACAATAAACATGTTAGGGTAAATCAAGAAGCTATCCATATTTAAAATAAGACAACCATAATATTATTTATGGGCATTGTATCATGTGTATATATTGTTTATAATTTTTGTTGATTGTACTTTTAATGGGGTTGCTGTATTTTTGAATTATATGACATCCATATTTGTTATGGGCATCTTTTTCTCAGCCACCTCATTGAGCATTTTGCCTATAGAGGCGTTGTATTTGTATATTAAAAACATCTAAAAATTTGTTTGATTCTCTTAAATTCATGGGCCCCAAACTGCGAGCCGCAAGCAAGACTTCTCTGGGAACCTTCCACAGAAAATTTATAACATGAAAAAACGAAAACATAATGGTGATTGCCCGGGGTCTTAGGGCTGGAGCTCTATCAGCCCCACCCTTCTAAGGAGCATGTTTAAATTATGTCTTCCCATAAATGTAAAGTATTTCTGATTCGTTTTGTCATGTCCTAGGTTCTGTCATTGCTCTGTTTCCTACCATGGCACCCCACAAGGGTTAAGCTTACAGGGTGGACTGAAATGATTCTCATTTTTATTTTTGTGTTTCATGCTATAAATTAACTTTTTAGTGGCTCATGAAATGTATGGCCAAAGGTCCCAGCCTAGGGTCCCTGCTCTAAGGTGTCTGGACCATGATTGCCACTATTGATATAATAACTATTATGAGAATTAAAAATTTAGCATAGTACAAGAAAAAATATATCAATGATATTGCCATATAGTCATTTCATTGGAACTGATAGCTATAAATAGTCACTGAAATTTTTTGTAGCCCATGGCAGAGCCTCCCTTAACCAGCCCTCGTCTAACCAGATCTTATATGCACCAACCTTAAATTAATCCTGTTCTTTACTTGATGTATTTTGATTGATCCCATTATGTTCCTAAGGTATGTGTTGGCCTGTACAGTAATTTATAGCATGCAAGTCTTTCTATTGGCTCTATAAAACAATCTTTGACTATTGTTTACTTAAAATATATCTCGATTAAGTACCTACCCACTGATTCAATATGATGTCGGTTAATAATTTGCACAGTAACTTGATAACAAGTACTGTAAATCCAATTTGCTAATATGTTGGCAGGCACCTTTAAAGCCTGATGTTATGGGTGGAGTAGCATTTTTTTAAAGTGATAGATGTTATTATGCAGAAGTCTGACAATTATTTGGTACTGTTTTCCTTGAAAAAAGAAATGTCTGTTTTCTAACATATTTTTGTGGCACCTAATTTTTTTTTCTGATTCATCAAGCACAGCTGTCAGAAATCATTGATGGGGAGAAAATTCAAGTTGCTAAAAATTCATTGCACGTTAAGGAACTGGAGTTGGTTAAATAAGACCTTTATATCACTCAAAAACCTGCATTTTAAAAAAAAATGAAATTGATTAGTTTAATGAATTTTACGTTATACAAGGATTAGCACACAGCTTGAAAATCATAACAAATTAGGCACCAGTGAAATTCCTTAAAAGCCAAGCATATTTATTTTGAAAGAACAATGATAAATATTTTTTTTTCTTCTCCCGAATTCAACCCTCTGCTGTTGACAAGCTGATCGTAATTTCAAAATAATTCATTTCTATATTCTGATAAAGTGAAATATATGTCAATGTTTTTTTTTGGTGATGTATGCTTTTATATTGGGTTGCTTTATTTTTGGTTGTATTCAAAATCAATATTTTTATAGGCATCTTTTTCCAGCCACCTTGTTGGGCATTTTGCCTGTTGTAGCCTTTGTGTTTGCATTTTAATCAAAAAGTTTCCAATGTTGCTGATAATTTCAAGTGTTATTTTCATGCATAAGTAATTTTCCCTTCAGAATGTGCACTAAATTTTAAATTGTGTGTTCCTATTTAATTTGCTCACTTGTCGTTGACTGGTGAAATGAACTAAAAAACGTAAATTCAGATCAAATTATACAAAGAGGGGTTTAATTCTCTGTAGTTTTTCTTTGTGGCTACCCACAGCATAGAATAGTTGACATAGTTCACTTGGGGGTCAAACTAATTAGAATATCTTTGATGAAAGGTTTTTAACTATGAAGGGAGTCTAATGCTATTACGTTTGTAATTCAATGGGCCATCAATTGTAGATTTCTTCAAATAAATCATTCACTCTTCAACCATTCTATTGATTGAATTATTCAGAAATTAGATTTTGAAGTGAGTGGTTTATCTGGTTTCATTTTTTGAAAGTACCAGTAAAATCTTTGCAGGTGAAAAAACTGTACTGTAATCTATGGTTTACTCTGTAGCATATGCCCAGGTGTGCTGGACTATAGTATTTGTATATTATTTCATCATTAGTGCATTTGCAGCATAGTATTCTGAGGAAAAAAAGTATTTTTTTAATCGTGTGTGTGTTGGGGAAATTAGAAAGCACGTTAGTGGGGATGAATGAAATTTTTTTAATGAATAACAGATTTGATTGGGAAAATGTTGCCATTAGATGTGCTTTGAGGAAACTTGGACAATTAGTCTGTGTAAGAAAATAGTGAGAATAGGTTTTTTTTTTTGTTCAAAAAGGGTGAATAATTGAAAAAAAAAAATTTTCTTGTAAATAATATCGATCATTTTTTTAAAATACGTATTAATTTTTCTTGTCCTATCTACACTTCCATCCCTTTTATACATGTTCTCTCAGCATTAACTGCTATACTCTAATGAAAGTGAAATTTCTTTCAACTTCAAATATAGTGCTCACGGGGAATAATTGATAAAATTTAGCTGTTCTCTATTTTTAATATTTCCAACCATTTATTTGAGATCTTTCGGGAGAAGAAAAACATTCCCAAGCGACGTGTGTATTCTTCAAACATTCCCGTGGTCCCTCCGATAGAAGTGGGACCCGTCTATCCGACTCCGCCCCTATGGTCTTCCCCATTCTCCCTTGGTTTGCTCGTGTTCACTGTGGCATTGCGCGCGCATATCTGCGTTGGTGTACGGGTAGAGGATATTCTCACAGGCGCGCCTTCTCTCTATTTATCTTTTTCTTTTTTCATTCTTATACGTTTTGTTTAACTTGTAATTTTTTTGCCCGCGCATTACTGCGTCGTTCCGAACACAGTTTTTCCAAACCAGTTTTATCGTTTAAAGGGACCGCCAGCAGGTTCTGATGATTGCTTCGATTTTCATTCCAGCTTGTTTTAAAAAAAATTTTTTTTTCTTCACACTTCAGGCTTGAATACGTGTAATGATTTATCTTTTCCAGCGAAATGATTTCGATCGTGATTCTACACTGTAGATGTTAAAATTTTCGAGATCCTTTGAAAAAAAAAAAGCAAGAAAGTTTGAGAATTTGTGAATTATTTTTCTTTTGTGAAAAATATACTTTTAAAGGTAGAGGTGTTTTTTTTTTTTTTTTGAATTAAGTGAAAAGATAAATGCTCCCGTTAGGCAAAGCCGTAACTTGAGGGGGTGGTAACTGTAAAGTAAAGTAATCTTTATTGATTTTTAGGCAAAAAGCCTCTGCAATAGGTGGCAACAATAACAAATACAGTACGACACAAATAGTAAAAGAATTAATTACAAATGATCATTTCTGGAAGAAAACAAAAAAAAAAAAAATTAGTTATTAAAAATGAACCCTTCTGTTTGCAGCAGGTTCAGACAGTTATGATTAGTAATATATATATATATATCACCTGTTAGAGGGGAAAAAAACATTGGAAAAAATTTTTATACAATACAAATACAACGCCACAACAGGCAAATTGTCCAACGAGGTGCTGACTTAAGAACATCATGGATCCCCGAGCCATTTTAAGGAGGCTCTACCTACTACTGCTACACCACACATGCACCCCCCCCCCCCCCGCGGAACCCTCAACGAATCGGTACATGCGGGAATGTGCGTGTACGTGTAGTGAAACCTGACGTGAAGGTTTTTGTGTTTTCTATGCAATTTGTGTAGTGCTACCATCCGCCACCAGTCCTTCAAACTATGAGTGAAGTGTTATGATTGAATGATTTATCGTTGTAGGACTGTTGCTCTCTGTGGCGAGACTTTTTAACGGGGAGATCGGCTCGCATTTGCACCTTGAAGTTTGGAACCACAGAAAACCAACTTCAGCCGACCACCACTGTGGGGTTCGAACCCGGATCCTCGCATCGCGAGTCCGTCACTATAACCACTCGACCACCACAGCGGTAAACTGAAAACCAACCAAATCAGTGATGCGATTCATTCCACAAAAAGATCTCTAGATGATATTATATCAGAGACAGCAAATGGAAAAGACGATTTTGTTCACAATTATTCAGAAAGGCAATGAAAGAGATTGCATGGCTGGGTGTGCCGAAATACTTGTATATAAATGAATCTTAAGCAGAACATGCCATTAGTACGTGAGCCCAGGTCTCAAGTTCGTTGGAGTTACAATATGAACACGGTACTTGCGGATTAATTTAAAGGATTCTCTCCTGTTTATGAACAACCTATTCGCACAAAAACGGATTTGTATGTGAGTTCTTTTAAATTTAAGCGGAATATTGTCAGTGAGGTAGCTTTCAAGACCAAAATTCCTTTTAATTGAGTTTGGGGGGGGGGGCAACTGCCCGGGCGGCAAAATTTAGGGGTGGCAGTTTTATGTGGGAACAAAGAACACCATTACAAAACTATCGAATTTTATAGTTGGGAGGACGGCAAAATAATGTTTGCCCCGGGTGGCAAAAATCCTAGTAAAGCCCTGCCGTCAGGAGTGCATGGCTTAAAGCATTCGTTCTCAAATTTTTCTCACCTGCGTCTTCCCTGACTAATTTAGGGAAGTATATGCATATAGTGCATTTATAAACGGACCACCTCAGAGCGTTAATACGTACGCACATCAATATCGCCGTACAACAAACAAACGACGCCGTGACACACACTTTGAGATACACTGGCATAAAGGGAATGGAATATTTTTAATGAGAAAATGGGAGGACGCGTATGCAGTCCGGAATTTTTTTTTTATTCCATTTAGTATTTAAGCCAATGGGGTCATTCAAGTATTACGTCAGCGTCGATGGGGGGTCCTGATTTGCTGACTTTTGATGACGGGTCAGGGGGACTAATGCTTACGTCATCAACCAACCTTTATGAAAATATGAAATATTCTTAATGGCATCTTATTCGGTACCCCAAAAACGGGAAAAACATTTTATAATTTGTAGGCACCTGAACTAGAATTCACCCTATTGATAAGTCCCCTACAGAGCCACTTTAGTGATCTCTAAATGTTTCGCGGATCCAAGTGATCTGGAAATGGCTCCGGGCCGCTTAAGTACTCTGGAACTGCGTCACGCATCTCTCAAGTGATCCGTAATTATGCCGCGGATCACTTAAGTAATCTAAAAAATTTGCTGACGTAATACCTGAACGGCCCTAATGGTTATCAAACTGCAACCGTGATTCCCTTGTCACGACAACGTTTATCCGAGGTTCCCAGAGCAGCCTAAAGAAGATTAAAGTTTCGTTAAAATGTCTCGCCACAGAGAGCAACAGCCCTACAACGCTACATATATTCAATCGTTACTCTTCACTCACGATTTCAAATATAGATAACAGCTCTAACACACACCATATACGCGCTTAGACTGTTAGGTATACACATTCACACTTCCGGCACAACTCAATCGGTAATAAATTGCCAATGGCGATAGACCGAAGTTGTGCTCGGTTTGAAAGACAGGAAGCTCTAAAACTGTACCACATGTTCTTTAAAGCACTGAATAGGCAGTCATCAATTATATCTTTTCTCCCAAGGAGCCGATCTTATTAGCATATGATTACATCTGATTATGACATCCAACTCCTATCTGATAAAAACAGCATTTCCGTTCAAGTTTAGTTTTACGCGCATGTTTCATAATGAATATATATTATATACATACATTTTTTTGTAGAATACAAGAAAACTAAAAATACATGAAAATTTAACTTTACCTTGTAAAGGAGAATGCCGCTTACGGCGAATAATTTTTTTTATACTTACGCGAAGAAAATATGGTTCAAGTACAATATAGTGATTTTCAAGAGACATTATTTAATTACAATATACAAATACAACGCCACAACAGGCAAATTGCCCGACGAGGTGGCTGACTTACCGTAATTGTTACCGTAACATTTACGAGATAACCGATTATCAGTCTCGTAAATGAATGCATAGACGTACGCAGAAAGGGGGAGGGTTAGGGGCCATTAACCTCCTCCTGGAGACGACCAGAAATTAAAAAAATTTATATGCTGTTTTAATCAATTTCTGTTCATATGAAATGTCATTTTCAATGTTATCAACGTAAAATTTCTTTTGAAAAAGTTCCCTGCACCACCCTCAAATACCCAATCCACCATTAAGAGATAGTTCCTGAGTACGCCTCGGGTAATTGACGTCGTTTTATTATACATTTCAGCTTATTCGATAATTCCCAAAGGATGTGCCGCGAGATATTTTAGGAATACAATTTTGTTGAAATTACATTAGTAAGAAACCCTCTAGATCAGTGATTCCCAACGTGGGCGTTAACGCCCCCCGTTGGGGGCGATGGCAAGTTTCAGGGGGACGGTAGAAGCTACGGGTATAACATAGGATCCTATGGGTTAGATTGCGTTAGGGGGTGATGTGAGAAAAAATTTCTGAAGAAGAGGGCGATGGGACAAAAAAGGTTGGGAAACTATGCTCTAGATTCTTTTCGAGCCGATGGAGTTTCTTGAGACCAGGCTAGAGAGTGGACAGTTTGTATCCCAATCTCGTTTCAAAAGGGTGTTGTGAAATACAGTGCTATTGTACTGTACTATTAATTAGTATGGAGTTCGTATCGCATGCATTTTCCCATACCGTTTGGACAATCAAATATCAGTGGTCAATGTATTCTAATTCATCTAGCTCAATGTAACCCAGCGGTAGATAGGAAAAAAAATCATACGATGGTTCTTTGCAGGGGGGGGGGGGGCAGTCTCCCCCAGCCGACCAAAAATTAGGATTAAGAAAAACATTTCGGTGAAAAAAATGAAATATGAAAATAAAATAACCTTTATATATATGCTATATTAACCTATTTCTGTTGAATTGAATGCTTTTTGAAGGGTGGTAACTCAAAATTTCTCGGGAAGAAAATTTTTGTGCTCCCTCCAAAGATCGGTCCTGCCAACGCTCTGGTTCTTTATCTGGGCGGAAAAAATGTACCATGGGATGCATGAATCAAATTTTTCGTCCTTTTCTGGTGGAATATGGAAAATCTAGCCATTAGTGTATTTTCAAACGAATTTTTATTTTGACAAATACAATCGGACTCGCTTATAACGAACACAACAAAGTTTCACATATAACGAAAAATTTTGATTTCAAAGCAACGAAGTCCGCTTATAATGAATATCGCTGTTTCTTCCGACCTCGTTGTAAGCGGGTCCGACTGTATAATTTGCTTTTCCTGCACGTGGAAACGGCGAACTTCTTTTCCGGAGCATGCAGACTAGGTTACTGTTTTTCTTTGAAAGATTAGATTATTTCGGCAGGTCGTTGACCCTGTTAGGCGCGTGCGTGATATTGTGTCAAGATTTTTTTGGGTCACAAGGTAGATTTTTTCTCCTTTCCAACCATGAATAAGAGTTACTCACGTGATGCTTGGTTGGGGGGGGGGGAGAGACACGGAGTATAGGAATTGAGTATTTACGTTTGTGTTTTACTAGAGAACAAGAAATGGAGGAAAGATGTTACCAAAGTTATATATAGAAACATCTTTTTATCTTCAACCCCCATAAAAGAAAAATCGATTGAAATTTCTTGTTGATATCTTGCATTTTGTCATATTATTATCATCTTGAGCACTCGGGCACAAATTAATTAATCCGGAATTAAACTGTAACAATTTCAAAACGTCAAGTTGTTCTTCACCCTCTGCAGAATTGACATAGAGTTAAATATAACTATGAACGCAGACCTGTTGAGTAGGAATTAGCTTGTTAATATTAAACTATAGGATTGCCAAAAAGTCTTTTTCAATTCAAATTGTTATATGAGGATTTTCTGAGTGGGAAAAAACACTCATTGATTCGTTTTAGATCATAAAAAAATGGCAGTTTTTTTTAAAATTTATTTTCTGACATTTTTTAAAGGAGAGAGAAGAGGGGTTTTGAATCTCATTAGGGGTTTCTGTGTACCAGATTGGCAATATTTTATATTTTCATAGTCCACCTAAGAGAAAATTTTTGTGTTGATTTCCCAGCTTTTTAACATTACTCTTTTCTAATGTAAATAACAAGAATCCATTTCATTGTTGTTGCTTTTTCCCAAAGATATGCAGTAATATTGCAAAGATTCACAAATATGTCAATTGTTTTAAATCGCAAAGAATTTTCTGCTTATGGGCTGAAAATGAAAAGGCCGGGAAAAAAACCTAGGAAAAACATCAGAATGAAACAAAGCAAGCTCAACCATGGGTCAAAATAGATTTTTAAAGAGTTGGGCTGTATTGCTGTGTTTTTTTATTGATGTAATAAATACCTTTTAAAATCGAATGCAGTGGTGGCCAATGTTTTCTTTTCCTGTATGTATGTCCATGGTGGTGTTAAACTCCCCCCTTGAGCGGAGACTATGGTGTATTTTTTGTTGTAAGAAATAACCCTCTCCTTAAAAAGAAAAAGTTAACCCCTCGCCTAAGAAAATCTTGCATATGCTACTGCTTGTGTCAATATCAAGAATAAAAATCTTATGGGTGCTGCTCAATTTTTATTATTGCCCTCGTTTAAGGTTGCCAGATGTCTTGTATTTAAAAAAAATATCATTGTCCTGAACGCAACATCAGAAGATAGTCCTCATTTACAATGAAAGCTTTCTCGCAGAGGTAATGAAAAACTATAGTCTATGAGAGTATCTTAACATATTTTTAACTATTCTGAAAATTTTTGTGGTAAACCTTTGTGTGCAGTGCATGCCAACGTTTGATTGACTCTGATTTGATGTATTCTTATTTAATGTATTTTGTCACCAGTTTCTGTATTATTTAAATTGAATGACACATTCAGATGTTTATACATGGCTATAATGTTTTATTTATAGGCACTTGGAGTGCTGTTTAACTATGAAATCAATCGCAATTGTTTCACAACTTGGTTCTATGCATCGACTCGGGATACTGGGCCGCAGTCAAGATCATGTCAAGAAACGCTCTGAGCGCAGCTAACTGCTGCTTTAGGGGGCCTGAATTTTATGCTACCATTTCCACTATATCTCTTTACGATTGGCCCATAATATGAGTATTATTTGTCAGTCAGGCCCATCCCTTCTTCAATCATCTACCGTTCCACCAGCTACCACCACATGTAGTGCTCAAGCTGAAAGTGTTCTCAGAATGGGTCCAGGACTAGAGTGAGTAACATGTTACTTTTATTTTGTTTCTATTCATGTAGAGATGGGACAAATATTCATCTACTATTCTGTATTCGGCTCTTTTGCAGAATACTCAGCTCAACCGAATATTGCTTAGGTATTTGGCCGAATATCTGTAAATCCAAGCACAACAAGCTAATTTCAAAAAACTATATCCATTGGAATTTTTGACATAAATTAAAAATTTTCTGATTATATTTTATTTTGCGGTGTATATCCCTTTCTGTAAGACAGGCTATGTTAGGGTGAATTTCTAGGATAAAGAAAACATGAAACTGAAAATATAGAATCTTACTGCAGTAAGGTGGATGTGAGCATGAATTACACACATTCACTAACTGAAGGATGCACCTAAACAAGAAACATATTAAGAGAGGCAAAATAAGAAAATAAGTAGTAAATTTTATAAGGCATTAACTAGTTGAGAGTAAATAATGGTTGACATTTTTTTGATTAGATGTAAAATTGTGACAAGTATTAAAAATTGATTTTTTTAGTAATTTTAAAATGCAATACAGTAGAACTTGGTTAATTCAAACTTGATTAATTCAAATTTTGGATAATTCAAACTTTTTCGAATTCTCCTTGAGTTTTCTGTCTAATGTTAAAATTTCTTGTTTAATTCAAATGTTTTGGATAGTTCCAAGTTTGAGGGAAAAAAAATATGATTTTTATATCTGCAAATTTAGTTTGAGAAAATTCTAAAAGTCACACTGGTTATATTTGATCATGTTAAACAACAAATTTTCAAAGCAAAAGTTTTGAATATTCTGTTTCTCTAGTCTTTCTATTATAATTTAATGCCTATTTTGATATTGTTAAGCTAGAGTGCATCGAGAATGTGTACCGCTTGATACTAATTATCTTGCTCAACCTATAGTCAAGGTGTACCATTCAAAATCTGAATCTTTTTATAGTCAAAGTATAAATTGTAATACGTTAACGAAAGTATGCTTCCTTGATAGCATAAGAATGGCAAGGAAAATTTGGGAAACAGTTTCGTAACTGATGATCAAGAATTCTTTCCATAAATAAGGTTAAGGTTTGGATAAATCAAACTTCTTTAAGCATGGTCAAGAAATTCCTAGAATAGTAGCTAAGACCTGTTATTATAATCACAAATAATTAAAATTTGGAAAACAGTTTTGTAACTGATGATAAAATTTTAATAATTGATAACTATTACCCCCCATATGAATGTTGAGGATTAAATTGCACTTTGTAGACTTTTTACAGGTCCAGGATAGATTAATTGGATAATTCAAATTTTGGATAAATCAATCCTCTTTCCAGTGACTGTGGATTTCGAATTAACCAAGTTTGACTATATCATCGTTAAATTTGATTGTCAGTATCATGGGAATAAAAATATTTCAATTACTACAGTTTTTAATATTTATTTAAATAATAAATTGCATAATTGAAATGCGATATTTAAAATTACCAATAATTTCATTTTCAATTAAAAACAATTTTATTTATAATTTTGATGAATTTGAAGAAAATTGATATTCGGCCAAAACAACAGCCGAATATTCGGTATTTAGGTAAACCACTATTTGTCCCATCCCTACTATCATGCATTGTTGAGAAAATCTTTATTTTCGTCCTGTGAAACATATTCCTGTATTTGCTTGTAACAAATGTAGAATGTACTTTTGGGTAATTTTTTTTTCGAGATAAAGTCGAACTCATTTAATATGATCATGTTTAATACTATATCAGCACTTATGAGAATTTATAATACTATATTTTTAGTTTGCTACATAAATTTCCCATATAAATGCATTGCGAATTTCTTGTTTTTATGATTGGTCATAAATTTTTTTATCTGTAAAATTTAACATGTTCTAATTAAAAACCTCAAAGTGTATTATAATTCCCTCACTTTGATAGGGTTCTTTAGAAGTTGAATAATCACTAAGAGGGTTCCTGAGCTTAATTTGAAACTATAACAGGCGAGAGATATATCCTATCAATACACAATACATGTTTGTGTGTGTAACATGGAAGCTTGTCATTCCTCACACTTTCTGGTGATAGTGATAGGAACCGAGAGACACCCAGGCTCTGTCACACTCAGTGATATAAACACATTGTCCCTTGGGACTCGGGTGCCTACGGGGAAACCTAACCATTTATTGATCTTGAGATTACATACATGGGCAGGTGCCATTACGCACCTTGCCATTAAACAAGTATAAAATTTGTAATAGAAAAATAGTGATTCATGTAAATAAATCACAATTGTAAATCACAGGTTATAAATCACAAAATCATCGTAATAATCGTCATAATCAGGAATAGTTCTTGATAAAATTGATCTGCTTCTCTTCAGAGATTTTCATTGGATCAGTAACTATCACATCAATGAAAGCTGTCAATCTGCTGCTGGGTTGATCTAATCGCTGCACCGTGTAGTTTGATTTGGTCCAAAGACATTCGTCAGTAATTGCTGCCTGTATCCAGCTTTTCGATAAGCCAGCGTGGATCAAACTATTCTCGACTACTCAGGCTCCTCTTCTTCTTCCTCTTCTCTAAACAGATGTACGAGATCGCTGTCTGGGTGTAGTTGACGTCGTAGTCTAGTGGATCTCCTAACTGGTTGTGGATAAATTTTTGGTGGATAAATCAGTTTTCTTAGAGTGAGGAACACTTTTATTGACAAGGATAATAGATTAGGTTTATAAAGGCCTAGATTTTTTTATAAACTGGCTGACTTTGCCCAAGTCAGGCAGAGTTGGATAATTTCTATTGTATAGCAAAAGCTTTTTCAAGTGATTGAATATCATTTCACAAAAAACTCTATATTTGATCTTTATTTTGTATTTCAGAAACGACTCAAATTTATCAATTTTATCTGCTGATGATAGTTCGGTGATTGATGTTTCAACTAGCAGCATGCATTTGTATTCAGAGAAAGAAGAGGTTTCTGTCCAACGTCACACATCTTGTTTTGGACTTCCTTATCAGGTATTTCATATTAATACATACTCATTGGCATAAGTGATCATGGAACAGTGAGAAAATTTCAGTTTGCATAAATCATTAACCAATAAACAAATTCAATATATGATCTAAGATATCAGCTGATTTAAATTTTTGAATAAGACTAATGGTTTACATTATCAAAAACCTTTAAAATATCTAAAAATATCGAAACAGTAAGTTTGCCTCTGTCAACACCATTATAAATAAATTTAGTAAAGGTGAAAAGAACTGCCTATATGTTCCAACCTAGAATTCTCTAATTTTCATGCTGCAAAGTACCTACTGAAAATGGTCATGGGGCTTCTGTATATTAAACCGTAACTAGCATTTTTTTTCATTCAACTAATTTTCCAATCAGTAGGCCTACAGATTATTTTTTATATACCTGTGAACATGTATGTCTTAGGAATACACTTGCCACTGTTGCGAATTCCTGGTCATTTAATGAAGTTCATCAAGAAGAACAAAAGAGTTTTTGATTTAGTACACACATCATAGTTTTATGACATGTACTAAATCAAAAACTTGATGACTAAAAAAGTTGTTGATCATGGCCATCCGTACTGGATACAAGACCCTTTTTGTTATATGAATATTCTGTCTTGTTTCATAATTCTTTATATTATTTAGATTTTCTTGAACATTTTAAAAGATCTGAAACATGTTAAAATAATTGCAATTAAAGCACAGCAATTTTTGTAATATTATTACAGTAGAATGTCATAACTGACTAATAGGGGCTGTGAAGGTTGTCCATTTAATGAAAGTCCGGTTTATAACAAATAATTCTTATAGGGGTGTAATGCAGCAAAGATGTACATCAATGAAAGTACAGTAAAAAGTATTATCAAGTATTTATTATATATAAAATAAAAACAGCCTTCAACATAAGTTGATTTGAAAAAGGTGTGTACATACACACTGCATTAATCTCAGTTTTTCTGGCTGGTGACTGGTAGGAGTCATGCAGTGCATCCATACTTATGTAAAACAGCAAAACAATTTATGTTTGAACACTTTCTTGGAAATACAAAATTTTTCAGATAAAGCACCCTTTATTATTATTACAATTTTTTAACTGTCTATTATAAGCAACATCCATTATATGAGGTTCCCCTGTATTTTATAATTAACAAAATTATAAGTATTTTATTTATCTCTATCTTTGTTGGACCCAGTGTGGCTCCACCTGTTGTACAATCCTAAAACTGGTTTTGTTGTTAATCATTATAGTTTTTTGTTTTTCAGGACCATAATTATGGTGCTCCACCACCGCCTACGCCACCTACCCAGTCCCCTCATCTATCACCAGCTTATGCGAGTCCTGTAGTTGAGACTGAAACAGTTTCCATTACCACAACGTATGAAAATGAAGATGCCAATGAAGCTAGCATCACCCGGTGTGTTTGGTAAGAGCAAATATTTTTCTGAGAATTATCATTTTGTTAAGCGCTCAATAAGCATGTCTTCACCCGATTTTCTCAAAAAATATTCTCTGGAATTTGTCTTAGAGAATCAACTGAATAGCATGGCAACATGAACATGACACAGATCTTGTATGTAACACTATACAAGTCATCTTTATAATAGTAATTTTTGTGTCTGAACTAATTTTAAACTAATTTTCACATTTAAAAATAGTTTCCAGGAGTAATGCTGTAATTTTTATTGAAAAATAAAAGAAAAAATATTTTTGAAAAAAAAGCTTTGTTCTAACATTCATGGTAATAAATAAATTAAAATTTTGTATTGATTTTCAGTGGTTTTGATCATGATGATGAGTATATGATATGCTGTGATCGGTGTTTGTAAGTATTTCTTTTTTTTTTTAATATATTTTAGTAATGTTTTTAGCAACTTCTAATTTTAGTCAATAGAATTTGCTGATGACAAAGCATGTGTTTCAGTTAAACATTTTCCCTAAGCAGGGTTTACTGGTTTTTGACATGACAAGCCCCAAAGCAGAATATGCTGAACTGTGCGACGTATGTCGCAGAACAATCTGGAAGAATTTTAAGAAAAGAGTAGAAAAACGCTATTATGCATGTGTGAATTTTTACAGCAGAACATTTTCAGTCAGCTGAGGGCTCGTTGCAGAACATCGCAAAACATTCTGCTTTGGGGATGACAAGCATCAAAAACTGGTTTAAACTGTCAAAAAATGTCTAAAACCTTCAAAAACCTAAGTGAATGCCTTTGGGTAATGTTTTGAACATAATAGGTATATAACATGATGAAAAATGTACCTTTTGCATATTGCAATGTTTTATTTTTAAACATTAATTTATTACAATAATTAAAACAAGGTAACAATTATAATTTGCAATTTCGAATTTTTCGACACACTGAGTTTAGAACAGATGATATGTTAATTTTATGGTTCATTTTATTTAAAGTACTGATTGCCTGTGTTCAATTTACTAACTGAAATAAAGCAGTTTATTCAAAATATGTGTGATAGGAGCTCAGGATTAGGTTTCTGACCTCAGAAACCAATGCAGTATTAAAATGTTAAAAACTTATTATCAGTACTTTCAAATAGTTTTTTAACCTGATAGATATGTTGAATAACAAAACACTTTTATGTAAATTGAAGTTTTTATATTTTAATTATAATCACTGAGAAAAATATCTATTTTGATATTTTAAATTTTCCGATCTGCCTAAAATTTTATTCCATACAAAAATTCTTGTGCAGCATCTGTTAATGCATTTATTAAACTCATTTATTTTTACCTAAAAATTTCTTAGCTCAGTTGTTGATTCTTAGTTTTAAAAGAGTATTTTTCAATCAAAGCAGAGCTGGTAGGACTTGATGGCCAAAGCATTTGTTTTGCACGTTTAGATACAGCTTCTTTTAGAAAAAAAATTGTATTCTTAATGCTAGTAAATATACCATATCATAGTCACACTTGGTCATTCTTTCTTTTACAATAAAAATAAGTTTTTAAATAAAAACTGCCATGCATCAAAAACCTGCCAACCCTGTCCCTAACATCAAACTCTTTCAATTTAACAGAATTCTCATTGTGTATAATTTTGAGACTGTCTTGTAGACATCTTTTCAACTCTAATTCTTTCATGTGTGTGATTGCGACTAGAGAGTTTAATAGGGCTTGAAGTAAAATATACATAAAAACTGATCAAAATAAATACAGAGTGCATAGGTAACAGGGCATATGATATTTTGCTGGTGAACCGTTGATCCTAGAGACACTTCCAATTAGAAAAAGTATCCAAATAACGTGTAGTTCAGATATATCATTCATGTTGCGAGGGGTTGTATAGTTATTAAAATAAAAGTGGTTGCTCTGACTCTCCTGATGCCAACAAAAAAAATTTCCACATTTCTTTAAGTGCAATATTCATTGAGATATTAAAAAAAAGAGGAAAGTTGGGAAAAACATTGTTAAATACTGGTAAAAGGGTTTATCTGTATTTAAATATGGTTTTTTAAATATGGGTATAAGGGTTTACCCGTATTTAACAATTTCCCCCCCCCCCACCTTTCCTCCGTTTTTCGAATTTGAATATCTCAGTGAGTAACGTATCTGTGTACTACACGTTATTTGGATATGTTTTCTAGTTGGAAGTATGCCTCTAGGATCAACAGTTCGCCAGTAAAGCACCATACGCCCTGCTACCTATGCACTGGGGCAATGTATGAAATCCTATCTATCTATATATAACAATCTATAACATGCCTGATGCTTTTAGGCAAAAAAACCTATATAAAATATAAGGGTTGGCATTTAGATCAAACATTACAATGTTTTTCAATCTGTGGTCCACAGACTCAGTGTTACTTGGTTAGAGGTCTGCAAGATCATTTTCTATGAACTGCTATTGCATGAACGACATATTTTGTGCTGTGAAATTAATTTGTTTAGTTTTTATATGATGAAAATTATATATAAAAAAATACATTTGAAAATTTTATGGGAGGGTGATGTTGAAATTGACCTTTTGATGCTATGCTGATTTGGTGAAGCATTGACCTTCACTACAGGGGGGTCTGCAACATCAAAAAAGTTGGGGCAAACTGAAAAACAATGTAGGATTTGCATACTATAACTTATTTACATGTCAACATGTACAAAATAACACTTGTACACTGGAACTTTGGTTAATGAGCAATTTGCATAACAAGCAAAATTTTTATTCGATTAACAAGCGATGATTCACATTACGAGCAAACATTTTGTACTTTGTTTATTTATTGCAGGGCTGTCATTTCAACTTTTTCCTGGGGGGGGGGCAAAGAGCATGTACTGAAGGTACGCATATATATATATACCATTTGTAGTGTATTTTCAAAAGCCAGCCTGTCCCCCCCCCCTTAAATGACGGGCCTGATTTATTGTCATGTTTTCACAGTTGAGCTGATGGTTTTTCACTTTCGTCCACACGTACTGTGAAATTGTGGGTAATATTCTCCCCTACAGTCAGTGTGCCTTACTCGAAAATTAAACACCCGTGTACAGGCTTGACTGCTTACGATACCAAACTAGATGCCACATTGTAACAACACGTATGAGCGCTTGAAGTTCTTTTTATAAATTATGCTTGGCCAGGTGACTGTAGACAAAATGATGGACCTCCATTGCCTGCAACAGCCAGCAAGATCTTATGGGGGGTATCTTTTTTGAGGAAGAGAGAAGTGCCTCACTTCAAATAAGGTTAGAGAAGTGTGTAACATGCGGGAATCTGCGCAAAATTCTGTAGAAAAGAACTAGTGAAATAAAGCTGTAGCAGTGTGCGAGAAATGAATCTGTCCAAGAAGAATGCAAATTCTACAATCAATATAGTGGTCAGGAAATTCCCCATTTTGGAAAAATCCTAAAAAGGAGGCAAAAACAAGTGTCATTAGATACTTTCTTTAAAATTATGCCAGTTTTATTATTTCCTATGGCGAAGTTTGATTCGAATAACAAGCAATTTAAGTATTATGTATAAGTATAACGATCATGTTGGCGGAACAAATTAAGCTCATTAACTGAAGTTCCAGTGTATATGATTATCAATTATACAGTAATTATATGTGTAATAATGCTGAAAACCTTTTTTCATACTTTGAAACATGCAAATTCAAGCCTGGACACAATGCTTGGGAAACTTGAAATTCGAAGTAATTTGTTGTAGCTGATATATATTGTAATCGATATATGACACAAAATAAAGTGTTCCAGACTCTGTCACGAAACTGGGCTGGAAGAGATCTCGGCAACGGGATAAGTCCAGTGGCAAAGTTCTGGTGTTCATTCATCATTCATGTAATCGATATAGTGGTAATTATTCTAATTCTATAAATTAAGGCCACTTGTGTGTGTATGCGCACTGTAATTTCCAGTAAATAAGCTGCAGCCAGTCCAGAAAAAGGACCGCAGCCAAAATGTTTTTATAGAAATGTACAGCTATTTATTTACATGCTACATCATCTTATAAGCCACATGCAGTTTTCATTCAATAACCAAATAAAAGTTTAAAAAAATTGAATAAATTAAAATGAAATTTTGTAAGTTTATTTTAACTTCTGTTTTCTTTGAGCGTTTTATAATATTCTTGATCAAACATTAAACATTGTCTTGGAGTGAAAATGTTCATCAAGATGTATTAGAATCTCTGAGTCCCTGGAAGAAATGTTACTGATTAGGCTGTAGCCTTGAATTGAATTAGTCACATGAGCTAAAAATTAATTTTGAAAGTTGTATAATGTGCAGCTTTATTTCTGGAAATTGATATATACTATGTATGTATATTACGGCATCATAAATCAACCATTTGAAAAGACATAAACATATTTGTCCCTTTCCGTTGTATAATAGAGTTCGACTTTGCCGTATATATAATTGCTCCATAAAATTTTTTTGTTTCGAGTTGCTTACTAAACTTTTCCAAATGTGATCTTATAATGTTTGAATTATTCTTAACTGTTCTTTCTTATTCTCAGAGTTTGGCAACACGTTGATTGCATGGGATTGGATAGGAATAAAATTCCAGAAACTTATCTATGTGAGCAATGTGAACCCAGAAGGATTGATAAGCACAGAGCTAAGATATTGCAATCTAAGAAAAAGGTTCATTTAAGAGGTTGGTGTTTAGAGAAAAGCTTAACTTAACTAAAATTGTCTTTTATGACATCATTTATGTGAGCAAAATTATTGAATGTTTGTTTTTCTCCCTTCATGGTGACCAGCAGGGAATATTAAATATGATATGCTGTGAAACTTGTTTTTCAAACAAAATAAATGCTATGATAGCAACTATAAATAGTAGGAGCTATTTATTGTGTAAAGGTTGTATAAGAGTGTAAAGTTTGTATCATTCTTCAGTTTATCGGCTAGCTCACCAATCTCAGGTTTGATTGGTCTTTTTGGATTTCATGTAAAACTTGATGTACCACAAATAAATGTGAATGTTTTTTCTGAAATTTTTTTCCTTTAGCAGTATTGACTAGTGGTTCCAAACCTTCAATTTACCCTTTTTTAAATTTTTGAAATGATTTTATATGTGAACACGCTTGTTTAATTTTTGAAGCAGTATTATCATTCAAGTATTGAAAAAAATCTATTATTCAAGATATCTTGTTATCTCAGAAGCTAAGGCAAGTTATGTGAGAAATGCAAATTGAAAGATTTGAAGTTGTTAGAACTTAGTTAGGAAAATTTCAATACTAAATTTGCAGAAAATTTCAGTTCCATTGAATCTCTTAAAACAAATATAGTAGACTTGTGTTAATGTGCCACATATTGGACCAAGATATGCCAGATTATTGAAATCGCCAGATTACTGGAAGTCAATTGAAAAGCCCATTTAAATAATATAAACTTCTGTGCACAGACATAGCGACATGTTTTCCTCTTCTAAAAATGCTGGATTACTGGATGGGCCAGATTATCAAGAGTCTACTGTAATTTTACAAAACTTTCTTTTGATGAGCTTCATTATTCAACTTGAATTTTTTTTAAATGCATCGATTTTGTGTAAATTTAGATGAAATTTTTTGCAATTTAGAAAAGTCTGCTTCAAATATGACATCTGGAGACAGTGAAGGTGAAGCATCAAGTCAAAATTTTGAATCTCATGCAAAAAGTAAGAGCAGAACTTCTAAAAGGAGGAGTGCAATAGATAAAGAACCTAAAAATGAGCCAGCTGTTGTGAAGAAAACTAAAACACAGTCTAAAGTATGCGCTATTTTTTTTTTTTAATTGTGTGATTTTGTATTAGGTATTTTTTTTAAAGTTGTGCATGTGTGTCTGTACAGAAAAGGTTGTGGATTTTTGCTTGCACATCCGTAGCTATTTATCTTAACCCATACATATATCACAGGATTTTACTCGCATATATGAATGGATCATTATGACACGAAATTGAACAAAAAAAAAAAAAATGTCAACCAAAAAATCAAATCAATTCTTAGGGAAACTTCTTTTTCTGCTAATAAGTAAAATGGAATCAGCAGTGAAGTTAGTTGAAAATTCATGATGAAAAAATTAATCTAAATTTAACCATATTAACCGTTTAAAGGCGAACTATGAACAAAGTCACTTATTGTTTTGAAATTTGGAATATGCGGTCCTTTTGCATGCCTATATATAGACCAACTTTGAAATTTGAAGAAAAAAAAAAATTTCTTAGTTTTTCACGATGTTCCATAAATGGAACATTTGCACTTGGGGAGAGGTGAAAGCAGAAACTGGCATTGCCTGTATTCTAACGATTATTTACTTCTGGTGTACAGTTATCACATGAAATTTTCTGTTTTCTACTACAAATTCAAATTCGCAACACATACTGGTTGTTTTAACATGAAAATGAGTGCTTTTCTTGAAACTTGAGTGTTGCACTTGCGTTTTGCTCCTTTTTTCTGCCCTACATCTTTTGAAGAACACATTTCAGGAGTTTTCTAACACCACATCCTCGTTGTTGCAAAATTACATAGCATTTCACATGCAGTAGTTTGAACCGTTGATACTACTGTAGTTCATTTTCAACAATATCATCTTCATCCATGATGTTCCCATTTTCATTAGCATGTAATTAACATATATCTGCATCCTGTAATTTGGAATCTGAAAAAGTTTCTTAATATCCTACAGCTTCTTCTAATGTGAGATATCTTTTTGATATAGTTACACTTAGCTGAACACAACAATACTATCTAAGATTGTCAAACTTGGTTTGATTAGTCTGAAGTTTGCAAAAATATACATTTCTAAGAATTCAGGAATAAAAAACGTACTCATCCAATATAAACAATCCACTTCAGAAAGCACATTCCTCTGTGTCGTATCACCCAGAATTAGCCCCTATACACATGTCAAACGATGACAACCACCCTGAGGTTAGAATGGGCAAATCGAAGCAGCGCACTGCACATTAGATATCCCTAGAATCCCGCTCTCTTGAAAGGCCAATGTTCCATAAATAGAACATGCATTTTTGAACGTGCGTAGCTTTTTAACGTTTAACAGTACAAAGAAACTAATTGATTTACTTTGACTGATACATTAAGTGGTAGAAACACACAAAATAATTTTCAATTTACTTCAAAATTGAAATTTTGGCAAATTTTTATCGAAATGGGGAAAAAATGCCCAAAAAATGTCAAATTTCAAAATTCTGTCAAAAATGTTTATATCAACCTAAAGTTTCCGAATTTATTTCACTCTTATAATACTAAAATACTTTGAACTCTCGTCTATGTACGATAAAAAACCTGAAATTTTTGAATCAATATTTATCTGATATTTTTGTAAATAAAAACTATGTTCCATTATATTAAGGCATACATTGGCCTTTAAACGGTTAAGAGATAGGCAAATTTAATGAGACATTTTGCCTGCTTCAGCACTTGATATTTATACTTGACATTCACAACATGTTTGATTTATTTTGGTAGATCATTTTCACCAAGCACTGATACTCTGAACAATCTTTTGTCAATTGCATTTTTACTTTTTTTATTCGTGTTTCTCTCTCCTTTATAAATCAATTTTATGGGGACAACTGATTTCTAATGTGTCTCTGTTTTGCTAGAAGTTTTTAGATGAAACATTACTACAGCTTGATGTTACAACCAAGAAATTTGGATTTTTTTTAACTTTTTACCCCCCTTAACTTTTGATCAAACCTTCATTCTGGTTACTTAATGCCAGGAGAAAGGCATTTTTACATGTTTTGCAACACATCAAAAACTTAAGCATGTTGAAAACATGTATTTTTCAGAAATAATAGATGTCTCTGAACTGAAACATGTGGTAAAGTGAAAACAATTTTCAATTATATATTTCTAACAAAAAAAATAGAAGGACAATTAATAAAAACACTCACATTTTTTTTCCTGAATAAACCTGATTTGTGAATTAATTTACAATTTTAATTGATGTAAAAGGAGGTTCAAGTGAAGGCTATATTCTTCTTAAGCTTCTCAGTACAAAATTTAATAAGTGGCAACTGGTGTTGTAGGATTTGAACCAATCCTTTCCCAATGTCACGAATGAAAAAAAAAGGAAATTTTCATTTGGACTATAAACTATTGGTAAAAAATATTTAAAATTATGGAAAAAATAAAATATTAAAGTATACTGGTCCTAAAAGTATGTTATATTGAAAAAATATATTTTTTGTTTTAAGATAGAAAGTTATTTTAAAATTGGAAAAATGGAATGGAGAAGGACATTTTCTTAACTAATGAAAATTTGTTCAAGCAAATTTTAAAAATCTATTGATCAAAAAATTAAAAACAAAGTGGCAACTTTTCAGAAACTGGAATGTAAGTAGAAATTGGCGAAAAAAAAGTTCTTTGTCAAATAATATTTAATGTTAACTGCTGGGGACACAATGTAAGCCAATTTCATGAGAATCACTGAAAAATACAGTCGATGCTCATTATAATAACCCTGCACTATTTTCTCCATTCCATTATAACAACTGGTACAATAAATCCTGAATATTCCCTATTCCTCCCATAGTGGTTTTCATCCAATGTAATGACTCAAAAAGACCATTCAATTCAATGCAATGTCCAAACTCACCTCTGCCCCGCCTCTTTTTTTTTTTCAAAGAAATTAACAAAATTTGTGTTTTTTGTTTACCAAAAATTATTTGACCTCCACCCTGAATATTATGGTACATAGGTGCATGTAATAGATTATTACAATTTTATTATTTTCTAACCAGATTGATTTTCACTTCAACTGTTAACATTATAAAAAAAATATAATTTGTTTTAACCAAATAAAAATTCTATTCATCAGTTAACTGTCTTCAACCTTCCGATTCGATATAATGACCTCCTAATATAACATTCGTTTTCCATGGAATGAGAGAGGTAGTCTTATAACGAATATCAACTGTAATATGTCATGGTAAATTGTGTAAAAGGGTATGCTGATTTAAATTAACTTGATTTAAAATCACTAGATTTTTTTAAAAATCTGATTAAAATCAAATTTAAGTTTTGTTTTTTCTTTACGTAACTTCAATGATATTGAAGTAAAAGCAACCTGGTAAGGTATGCATGTTACTGATCTGTGGTAAAGTTCGTGATTAAAAGAAGTATAGAAGATCTTTGGGGTAAATATAGACTTGAACTTAATCCCTAGATATGGTGCAGAAAGAAAACTGCTCTATTTCTAGATTTTGCGTATGAAAAAAATTGCCGAAAAATATAAGGAGTTGAACTCTCTTGGCACTTAGCTTAACTGCACTAAGTATTTTCAATGCATTACAATGTGTGGCACTAGAATTCCCCTGATTAAAAAACAAAGGAATTATTACAAAAATGAGAAGCTTTGCCTGGTTTTAATTTATATAAAAATTGCCACGTTTTCAAGACAAATAAACCATTCGACCAATTGAATTTATTTGTCTTGAAAACATGGCAATTTTTGTATAAACAAAGGAATTATTTGTTGTGTAAAGCCTTATATTCTAAGCCCTAATTGCTGATTCAAAATAATGTTGTAACAGCATAAATATCATTGGGTTTTCGACTTTACTTTTGTATTCATATTTTTAGTTTCCTCGATTTTTACCAAAACCCATTAAATCTGAGAAAGAATAAAAATGTGTAAACTATTAAGCAACATCATGCACATCTGAAACACATCCATTAATTGTGCAAGAAATAATGTCATAGAATTTGTTTTATTTAGTTGATGCTGAATGGCCTTTTGGCTGTGCATTGAGTGAATTGAGATGTCTGCACCATATGTGTGATACTGAGTTGTCACTACTCATTCACTTTAATTAGGGGGCGGGGCTTATGAATGAAAGTACTTCTCTATTAAAAAAATGTTAATCCATGAAATTAATTTGGGCTCAATGATCTTTCATGTTACATAAACACAGATTTTTGGTGTTCGTATTTTTTGCTTATAGTTTGTTTGTAGTTTATTCATTAATGCTGAATTAAATTTGAGTGATTAAGAGAAAAAATGGTTAAGTGATACGAAAATATGCATTCTTAATGATTAACAAGATTTGTTTTAATTAATAAGCAGTCAATTAATTTTAATTTTAAAAATCCACAATTTAAATAAAAAAAATCATGATTATTTCATACCCTGTCATGTAATGAACTCACCTTGTAAGTACACACATAATCTGTTTTTCATTCTTTTATGTGCCTGACAAACTAGTTTATCGTGCAGCTGTGGTAATTTTTAAATATGAATTGAATGAGTGAATGATTACTTACCTGCATAGCTACATTAAAATATTGAATTTTATTTTTTTTAATTATGAATATTTTGAATGTGGTCTCATTGCTTTTAGATGATAAATACTGGAGATTGATTTTCATGAACTTAAAGAAAAAAAATTTCAAGTATTCAATTTTTTATTATTCTGCATCTTCAGATATAAATCATTTGATTTCATGTATAGTTCATGTCAGTTCACATAGTCAATGCAATTTCCATTTACCTATGAATTAATCTTGTAAAAAAATAAATTCAATGGTTATATACTTTAAAATTATGTTTTTTTTCAAGCAGCAACTGAATGAGCGCATGGAAATGAAGAGATCAAAATTAAGAAGAAGGGTATGTTTTCATCTTTTATTTTTGAAAGTAAAAATTTAAAAATACTGTAACAACTCTTAAAAGATTAAAACCTGAAAGAAATAAAATGTTTTGATTTTTTACTTTTCTTTTGAAAATTATTTTCAGCTTTTTATTAATTAAATCATAAATAATAAAATAAATTATAAATTGAATCAATATTTTAAATCATTTTAATTCATAATTTATTTTTGCTCATTCATTTCTTTTTATTAAAATTTTATCAGGAATATTTGCTGTAAGTTACTAGACTTTACAATGACATATAATGTCATTTTTTACTAGTCGATGCTAGTCTTGATGGTATAGTTTAACCCTTTAAGCAGCAGTCATGAATTACTAATGTCCCCCCTCCCCAAATGCCATATCTTTTTAATGAAGTAGGCTTTCTTCCGATTTTCAGCATGTGCAAACTAAGGGATTTGAAATTTATTACACACACACATACAACATATAATAAATAATACACACAAAAACAAAAAACACATTCGATACAGACGCAATATACAAAAACATATATATATTACCATTTATGTATTAGCCCAAGGGATTACATAATCTGTCCAGGGCATATTGATACTATAGTATATATTGGCATTGACAACAGACCAATGGTGTATATAATTAAGATATAATATTCAGTCCTCATTACATTCGTAAAGAGAGAAAAAAGAAATGCATGTATAAGTTGCAAATAAAAGGCTTCTATGGAGGTGAGATATCTTGTCATCGCTGCTTAAAAGGTTAAATGTGTTTGGTAGAAGTGAAGCAGCATGTAATTTCCTGCCGATAACCTGCCGTGACATATTATCTATACATGAAAATATTTAGTAGTTGTCTGTATTACAACTAGCAGAATCTTAAAATATGGAAGGGGTCATGGTTTTTTTCTTTTAAAACAATATGGATTGTTTTACTTAAGTCTGTATATCTGTATGCTATCTATCTGATATTTTATATATTTTCTAGAATGTAAATTCAAATACATTCTCCACAATCATTTGTTGTTTATTGGTTACTACAATTGCATGTAAAGATTTAAATACAATGTCGGTTAATTATGAGTTTGTATGGTGAAATTCTTATTACAATGAATTTTTTAATGAATAATCTAAAATTTCTGTGTAGGTGAGAAGCAAATCTGAGACAAATTGCAGCAATACCCCCGATGAAGAGGCGCAAGATGCTTGGAAATGCTCATTTGACTGGAAAAAAAATAATTTAGTTGATAATTGGTATTCTGATGATGTGAAGGCTTTAGCATCTGCATTAAAAAATCAGGTTTGTGCAATTATTTGTAATTGGTTTCCATATGCATTCCATAATTTTATTGACAGTTGTTGATAAGGAAAAAAAAGTCAAAAGGTAAAGATTTTGGTGACCTTACATTTAGTACCATCTTGCAGTTTCAAGGTCTTGCTTCATGTTCAGTTTCTTTTTTCTTATGAGCCAACTGTTACAAACATGCCTAGCAGCTTTGCCTTTTTAGTATTGATATTGGAATGTAGATGTCAAGAATATGTGGCTTAAAAATGTATTCAAATTGATAATTGACTTTGCATTCATTTTTGATTAAATTTAAGCATTCAATTTTTTATAAGCTGTATTTCGAAATTTTATGAGAATCAGTGTAAAATGTATTCTCTGTTTTTTAATCATGATGAAAAAATATTTTTAATTTTTAAAGTATTCAAAATTTGCCTTCAAAAATTTAAAATGTGTTTTTTTATTAGGGAGATGAAACAAAAATTTCAAAGCAACTGCAGGCTCAGTTGTATAGAGTCGTTGAAATCCCGGATAATATGAGAAAACTTGTTGCAGAGCAAAATATATCAAAGGATCAACTTATAGTTGAATGGAAGGGCCGTTTCTTCTCATCACCTGAATTTCATTTAACTAACCCCCTTTTTAAACAGAGGTAAAAATCATTGTAATTTTTTAGATGATTAACTTGAATCATTGTAATTTTTTTTTTCTGAAATTTTTAATTTTAATTAGATCCTTGGACGCTGAGTGTCAATAAAGAAATTTATTAGATTTACTTTTGGTCTAAAAAGCTTAAGTAATTTTTTTGTGTGTAATTTGTATACAGTAATTTGTTTTAATTTTAGGAATTTAATTGTGTCATAAATAATGCTGCTGGAAAATGCAGTAGCTGTTAATGGAATTTTGTCTGATAAATGAATGTTTTCTAGAATTTTTAGATATTCTTATGGCTTCATTGTATAGGTTGTTCCCATTTGTTTTGTTGTACAAAGTTCAGTCTTCAGGCGAAGAGTTATTCATTGATTCTACTGACTATGCAAATGATGCAAGGTTTGTCAGAAGGTCATGCATGCCAAACGCAGAAGTGAGTAAATTACGCAGAGGTATTATTTACAGTTTTAGGGATATGAATGTAAAATGGAATGAAATGTGTGATTCAAATTTTTAATATGCAGTTCAGCATTAACAGTATCCATTGATGTGGGGATTCATTTAACTATTGTGTCTATCACACTGATCTTTATTAATATTTCTCTATTACATCTCTTGCTAAGTTTATAACTAATCCTTGAAAAAAAGATTTTGAATCCAAGCTGGGTCTGTATACGCTATTTACCTTTCATTTAAAAGGTCTTACTTTTTCCTTCTCTGATCCAAACCTACCGTAGATCTATTTAGAAAGGCAGTACAGAAATTTGAATTTACAGCAAATTTTCAGTTCTAGATTTATCAGTGATTTAATGTATAAATATTCAAAGCTGTGCACAATCAACCCCAAACTTCCAGTGTATAATCTTAGTAGAATACCAAATCCATTGATTGTGTTGTCCTGTACAAATCAAACAGAAGTGGTAGATTATTTAATTTTTTTTTATCAATTTTTATTCTTGCATAATTTTATCCATTATGCCATTGCTTAATTTGGAAGTCTATCAAGAGGAGTGTCTTCAGAAGCTTTAACCCTTCGATGGGCAGCGCCGTATATATCTGCTCAAAAATGTTGTGGCGAATCTGGGCAGCACCGTATATATCCGGCCGACCTGATCAGTTGCCTTCCCCTACTTTCTTTGTGTAAATCTGTCACCCCTGCAGTTGACGAGCTCCTCCTCCAGTATTCAGAAGAGATCATGCCATTGTAGGACGCTCTATACAGCTACACAATACAGAAAGCACACGGTAACAATGCTATTATCCCTTGCATTGTAACTGCTGTCTTGAGGAGCAAACGTGCAAATTGTTGTAGGGAAATAGAATTCTTGAAGTTGTTTCTGTGGTCTGAAGTATTTTTTTTTTCTGTCCAAAAATAGAGTATCGCTTTTTTTTTTACCTTTCACTCAGTTATTTCTTCTATATTTGATTTTCTTTTGATTTTTGAAACTTTCGGGTGATGATTAGTTTAGAAATGTATATGATACAGAATTGATGTTTCAAAATAACTATGAACCTTAAACTAACACCCCTTGAGCTGAATTTTTTTCGTAGTAAAGAAAGGACCCCCCACTCCTTCACCCTCTCATCATAAACTGACTTATTTACTGCTAAGCTGTGCTATATAAAATTATCCGTGTTCAACTTTGATATTGTAACTAAGCCATCCATCTCTAACAGAATATAAACCGTCAACAAAAATTAAATCCTATTTCTGCATCTTCTGACTGTTTTAAATATAGTTTGTTTTTCCTCACACCTATTCGAATGGAGAAACTCTCTCCCCTCAACTATCATTGATCACAGTCTGTCACAATCAAACACATTCTTTTGTATCGGTCTCGACAAACAATATTGTATGAGTAAATGTAAGGAATTTCACAATTTCACCATTTCTTTATTTTTTCAACTACAATCTCTCGTTATTATCTATGCATATCATTTCCTCAATAACCTCACAGTCTATAAATCGAGTTTATTACAATGCTGATGTATTCCAAAAACATATAAATTTTAGTATTCATTACACATCTTTCACGTTCTTTGCGAACATCAAACTTGAATATTTTAAACTTCTGGAACTTTAGGTCCTACATTGCAGCCAGTTCTGTGAAGTTTTTGAAGTGACATTTTCCCAAGATTGCACAATCTTCCAATCCTAATTTACCACATTCCTGAGTAACGCAAAAGGGAAGGTCTAACCACCCCCCATGAGCCAATATAATAGTGTTATTTTGCAGTAAAAAACTTAACCCCCCCCACAAGGAAATATTATATTTTTAAACGCCCCTCTCTTCCTCAGAGAAAATCCTGCCTACGCCTATGATCACATTCACCTCTTTGACGTAGTCTTGTCTGTTCTTTCTGTGATTGATAAATGTGAATGTTGTGTTCAGAAAAGTGCTCTTGTAGCGAAACTGCGTGGATCACAGAATGCCCACTTTCATGGGTTGCATATACGATGCAGTTCATTGGAAAATTCTGTCGCTCCCAAAATAATGAAAGAAGTACGATGAAACTTTTATGAAACGGCCGTTCGGTATTCCGAAAAAAAAGAGACAGTTTGTGAAGTTGATCACTGAATAGAAGTTGGGCGATTGTAGAAAGAAGAATAAGGTGGAAAGCGTGTGGTGTGTCAAAATTTTGGATTTCATGGTCACAAAAGAAAAAATCTCATGCTCAATATATTTTACAATGCCCAAGAAACAGCTGCATATACACTGCTCAAAACAATTAGGGGAGCAAGCAAAAAAGTGAAGGAAACCGTGCGAGGCAGCCACGTATTGGCATACAATGGATAGTACACGCGTATCAATGCGCAATACAGAAAAAAGACGTAAACAAAATTTGGAATTAAGCTTTAATTCTTTGAAAATATGGAAAAAACATGAAAAGATGATTTAGGGCAACAATTTGGTTACATGTAAACGATAAAAAAAAGTACTGTTTAGACATGATGCATGAGTTTTAATAGGGCGTGTGGTCTCCTCGAACAGCCAAGACTGCTGCACACCTGTTTGCCATGGATGCGCTGAGGTTATCGATCAGACTTTGGGGAATACTGTTCCACTCCTCAAGAAGTGCAATCTGCAAGTCTCGGACAGTAACAGGCGGCCTTGGTCGCGCAGCTCATGCCTAATTTTGGATTTCATGGTCACAAAAGAAAAAATCTTTTTGTTTGTTTGGGACATGCTCGATTAGATTCAGGTCAGGAGAGCGCGCTGGCCATTCCATACGCTGTATTGTTTCAGCTTCAAGCATGTTCTCCACCAGACGAGCTCTATGCGGTCGGGCATTATCATCCTGGAAAACAAAGGAATCTCCAATGGCTCCAGCATAAGGGATGACATGACGTCGCAGTATCTTGTCTGCATACCTTCGGGCCGTCAAAGTGCCATTCCGAATGATATGCAGGTCCGTACGTCTGCCTATGCTGATTCCACCCCATACCATCCAACCAGCTCGTCTGTATTGTGACCTTTCACGAACGAATGCGGGGTTATTTCGAGTGCCCCTGTCCCTCCATACCAGTACACGTCGGGTGTCACACTCCAGACTGAATCGGGACTCGTCTGTAAACAGCACTTGGCTCCAATCATGTTGCTCCCAATCTCGATGTTCAGCAGCCCATCTTCTTTGGGCTGCACGGTGGCGTGGGGTCAACGGAATGCAGACCATTGGCCTACGTGCATAGAGCCCTCCCTCATAAAGCCGATTACGTACTGTTTGGCTGGACAACCTTCGTCCTGTTGCCAACAGCAACCGTCTTTGCAGCTGCGTATCATTCTCTGTTCTTTTTCGACGGGCTGTTAACCGTATATACCGGTCATCAGTTGCTGGAGTGGCACGTGGCCGACCTTGCCCTGGTCGGCAAGAAACATTTCCTGTTTCTTGGAATCGATTCCACAGCCTTGCAACAACACTTCTGGCGACTCCAACAGCGTCCGCGACACTACGTTGTGTTTGCCCGGATTCCAGTCTGCCTATAACACGCCATGCCATGAATTCCGGTAAATTACGTTGTTGAGACATCCTCAAGTCACCTTGTCTCAAAAAAAAATACTGCGCAATCGAATTTCACAGTTACGGCAGTAAAACAGACGTTTCTGCAACATCCCGATTTCTGCCCTTATCTCCTTTTTCTGGTTTTTGACGTCATGAACTTTGATTTGCATATGAAGTTTTCTTCTTCCGTTTCCTGCTAGGCTTTAAATTATGGATGATTCATTTTATGTTACTTATCGGTATACATCTTTGCGTAATTTTGTTAAAACCATGTGCTCCCCTAATTGTTTTGAGCAGTGTACTTTGAGCAGAGCATCGAATACCAGATTATCCGATCAATTCTTGTATCTGTATTATCAGATATCTGAGCTCAATATATATTCTCAGCTCAATATATTGAGCTGAGAAGGCATTTATACTGATGTGTGAAGATTATAAGGTTATACAAAGAGAACTGTTAAAGAGAGGTGTTAATGCATTCAAATAAAACGAAGAAAAACTCGTTTTTTTTCTTCAACTCTTACGGCCTAAGTTTGAAAGAAAAAACAGCTTGACAAATGTGATGGGTTACGGATCAGTCTGGATTACAGAGTTAACTCAATTTTTTTTGGAAGAGTCTCTGTGAACACTCCCTCTTTTCAATCCCACCAGTGCCTCTTTTTACCCCTCCCCAAAAGTAGGTTTTGTGGACGCCCATGGAAGAAAGCAAGCAGTTCATTCAAAATAAATTGGTTGTATTGACCAGAGCTGATCATAACTGAACGAGGCAGAACTAAATTCTAGGAAGAGGAAGAATTTCAAGAAAAAGACAAGAATTTCTCATTTGCTGCCCGTGAAGTTATCTGTATCCGCCCATTAGTATAAGCCTCTTATCATCGTGGCTTGTTGTAGCCAACACCAGAATAAATGAGCATTTGGGTGTTTCAAACAATGCTTGTCCCATGATCTCACACATTCCTACTTTCCCACCTATTTCCTTTCTCGCTCTTCTTTTCAACTTTTTGAGCCATGTGTGTTTCACAATGGTTTTTGATGATTCAGTATAACATTCATACTATTTGACAGGTTAAAGTTAGTGAGTAAAAGCAAACCCCCATAAGTACAATTATACTGGCTCTATTGAGTGAAGATGAATTCGATGAGAGAAGTTAATATCAAGTTCGGAGAACGATTGCTCGTTTTCATCAGTTTCATCCGAATCTTAGGATAAACTCCAGAGTGTAAGAGACTAGTGCAGTCGTGTTGTAACGAAAATTCCACCACCACCTCGAGTATGCCATTTTAGTGGGAACCCAGGCATACAGGTCCCACTATACAACGTTTCAAATTCATTCAACTAGTTAAACCTTTTTTTTTATGAACCAATTATTAAAAACATTGTAACGTAGATCAATGACTTTGCTACAGAATAAATTCTGTAATAATGTGGCACCAAAATCAAAGTGTGTTGGTCCAACATGAACAATCCACAAAAAAATTCCAAGTTTCCAAGTGCTATATTCACAGAGATATTCAAATTCGAAAAATGGAGGCAATTTGGGGAAGAACAAAGGTAAAAGCGTGTAAAACTGTTTTCCCGCATTTAACGCTGTTCTTTTCCCAAATTTACTCCGTTTTTCGAATTCGAATACCTCTGTGAATATAGCATCTAGGCACCATGGAATTTTTTTGTTGGCATCGGGAGAGACAGGACAACAACTTTCTAATTGAAAGCACGGAGGACGGTATAAAAATTTAAGTTTTTTTATTTTGCTACACACTGTATTATTACTCTCAAAACTAGTACAGGGGAATTTTTGAACGCCTGCTGAGCGTTTTTTAAATTGAAATCATACCTCTAAGACGGACGGTTGATCAGATAAGGGCAGAGCTAGTACTTACCGACAGGACCGTAACTAGAATTTTTGCCACCCGGAGCCAACATTATTTTGCCACCGCCACAACTTTAAAATTCCATATACTTTTTTTAAAGGTGCTCTTTGTAACCACCTAAAACTGTCTCCCCCTAAATGTTTCCGCCCGGGCAGTTGAACCCCTCACCCCTCTAGTTCCGGCCCTGCTTACAGGACACTTAGTATAAAGAGTTCATGAAAACTAACTTGCATATTGAAAATAATTGGGACAGCTTAAGACAAACATTTCACAAAACTTTGTCGAAGACAAAACTATCCCCAAAAAAATTATTTCATTTGTATGGTAACTAATCAACTGCTAATTATTAATATTTTTTTTAAACTTCACTAAAATGTTTTGAAATGTAGCGTACATATATGAATATTCGTGTCATCGCATACTGAATACCAACAGATAAATTAATAGACTGACATTTATCCAGTAAACATTGAATGTCCACAATGTGTGTCATACAATAGAAATTGATTTTATATTGAGTATTCACGAAACTTTCGATTCAATCACCGTAAATTCCGGTAAGGATGTATAAGCTACATCTAGAAAGGAAAAAAATAAAAGTGTTCGTGGAAAAATACAGTCGTCGAAAACTCAAGTAAGACGCACATAATTTTCGTCAAAGAATTAAAAAAAAAAATTAAAATTGTTCATACGTTTCCACTTACGTTCTGTGATTTCTTTATTAATTTTTTTTACCATTACTTCATTAAAAAATAAATTAGTAAACATTAAGCGTTTTTCAGAAGTGAAAATTGATAGAATTTATTGGAATTCTCGAAGTTTTCATTATTTCCAATCGAATACTCGAGATTTTCATGTAATAATAATTATTTATGATTATCTTTCAATTAAAATAATGATCTTTTTGCATGAATCCAAAAATATAAAGAAATTGGTGAAAATGAAAATTTCTCATTTTTCTCCAAGAAATCAAGGAAAACTATTTTCTAGGTTTCGTAAACATTTAAACACTCAGTGAGGCCATTGTGGCTAACCTACAATAGGTCTATTCATGTTGTTGAGGTATTGTTGCGATGGGAGGATCCCCAATCACCGAAAATCCGGCTACCTGCTCGTGACAATGGGGGAAAGCATCATCTTTCCTGAACAGCCTCTGCCCATTTTCAAAGGATTTACCTGAATATGCGTAACTGTCGAAGGGTTAAGCAATGTTTGTGTAATTTGCAGCACTGAAACATTGTGAAGTTTCTATTTTCTAACAAGTTATTCCTCTGTAAGCCAAAATATAAAAAGTAAATAAATTTACTGGCTTTTAGGTCAAACAGATGGTGCTCAATGGTTCACTGCATTTGTACATAGCATCTACAAAAGACATCGCAAAAGATGAAGAAATCACCATTCCATTTGATGTTGATACCAAAGTCACGTAAGTCATGTATTTGCATGAAAACTGCTATGGAAGCTTTGCACTGAAATATTAATCTATAACCAAATCTTTGAATTTAAATTAGTGTGTGTAGTTTTTTTAGAATTTTGTCTGTGCTTTTACATATTGTTCCTTATAAAATGTAGTATTATTTTGAATACAATAATTCTTGTTAGTTATTCTAAGCAGGGCTGTAACTAGGATTTTTGCCACCCAGGGCAAACATTATTTTGTTTCCTTTAAAATTTGATAGTTCTATAATGGTGGTGTTTGATCCCATCTAAAACTTCTACCCCTCTAAATTTTCTTGCCTAGGGCAGTTGCCCCCCTCTAGTTCCGGCCCTGATTCAAAGTATATACAAAATTAAAATATATGAGTTGTCACTGTAATATGTGAATGTCAGAAAATGCTTATCAGTTTTCCTTCATGTTATACGTCATATTTTCTTCTCAATAACTGATGGAAATCATTTTTTTCAAAAGCGTGTATATAAAAACAAACAATTATGTGCTGTATTGGAAGCTCTTGGACACTTCTCTTTTAATACAGATTATTACTCATTATCCGTTTTAGACCTCATACTCTTAAGAACAGAATAATTCATTTGAACAGTATGTAAAAACACATTTCTTTATTGATATTAAATGTGTACAGAAAAATAAGCAAATCCAGAGGAGGGTTGCAAATTTGTCTATTCAAGATGGGAAGGAATCATTCAAATCAAATTCAAGCATACGACATGAATAGAAACAAAAAAAAAGAAAGACATATACAACATAAAAGAGACAAAATTATCACTGTCAAATAAAAAAAATATGTAAAGATAAAAAAATCAAGAACGAAAAAACATACACATCACAAAAAAGACCAAATTCTTAATGCATGGCGAGAAATGTAAAATAAAACAGAACATTAGATAAAAAATACATGAAAAAAAAATGAAACTCGCACATACATAGACGAACAAGAACAATTTTTTTAATTGAAAAAATATACATAATTAAAGTGGCAAAGCTAAATTGAATAAATTTTATTGCTCCTCCTAAAGGTCAAAGTAAGAGTCTACATCTTTTGAAATTAATAATTTGAATAATGATTTTTTAAATGCTGCGTGTGTGGGTATATTTTGTATTTCTAGTGGTAGTGAATTATATAATTTCGGAGCTAAATAATAAAAATGTTTTCGAAAAATTTCTTTCCTAAAAGTAGGAATACGGTAAATCATATGAGGTCTTCGCTCTGAAACATTATCTTTTAAACTGCATAACCCTTTATTACGGTTTAAGAAAAGTTAAAGTTAAGTTCAGGGAGGTTAATTTTTTCCTTTTTATTTGCAAAAACAAACACAATAAATTTAAAAGACAAAACAAAAGCCACATAGAAAGGACAAGATATGAACACATACATAACCATATTGGGTTCCAAAGGACACAAAATTTTTCCACTGATACCAAAATTTTGCTATCAATGTATATGGTCATAGTAATAGCAAGCAATATAATTTTGTTGGTAATCTAAACTTAATCTGTGAACATCAAGTAATGCATACTGAAAAAGTGTAATTATTTGTAAAATTCCTTCTTTAGTTTCCTGTGATTGATCATAGCAGGATAACAAATCTACATAACTGTTCTACATTAGTCCTTACACATTGGTCCTTAATGCATGCAAAACCTGAGAATTGCAAGTCGTATTTCGTATTTATATTTCTTATAAATCTTGGCTTAATTTATATTAAAAAAAAAATTTAACTGTTTTTCCAATTTGGATTTTGTAGAGGGGTTATTTAATTTGTTCCAGAGATGTTGCTTAAAAGTTTTTTTATTTCTTCATGATTTTAGTGAACATGAGATGGTACCTTGTGCTTGTGGGACTGATTCTTGTCAACGGATTTTACTGCATAAGAATTTAGCTCATGACTTGAGGTGATTAATATAATGAATGATTTTTTTATGCTGTTATTTCTTAGATTGTCTGTAAATTTATATATGATGGGTTGTCTTTATTGGTGGTATCTCAACCATGGGTTGTGACTTAAACTTGGATTGAAGGAGTTTTTAAAATAGGTCGTGGAAATATACGTACAGTCTCCTGTGTAACCTTAAACTTCTTGTGCCAGGAGTTTCACTAATTTTAAAAACAATAAACAAAACAGATTCAGTGGTTGCAATGTTGGATCATGTTGATTTGGGATTAGTGCTAAAAAAAAAAATCAAGAACCCCACCAACCCAGTGTACCCGCTGACACTGTGTATGAATAAATATTACAATCATATACCTGCCTACACTGATATCAATTAACTTGCTTTCAAGCAACATTAAAAAAAAGCCAGTTGTCCAGATGATAATTGTTCTAAATTTGATATAATTTGTCAATAAACTCGTGATAATTTGTTAAACCAAATTTAATCTCCAGTTGAGTATTCCTATGCACTGAGACTTTATACCCTATTTTAATATCCTGTAATGGCTGTAGTCTATGTGTAAACCATTCACAACTTTGGTTTATCTCCTAGGGCAATTTACTATATTTTCATTTCTTTTTGGGGAATGAGTTGTATCCTACAAGTGAGTGGTTTTATTGATGTATGGGAGATGTGTGTTAGTTGATTGATGGGCAGTCTTCTACTGTTTTTTAACAGTGATAAGATTTAATGTTGCATTTTTTGAATGTCGTTGTAGTCATAGACCACACCAATTCAATGGGAAAATTTGTCACCATCTGCTCTTTAAAGTTTAGAAGCCAGTGAAAAACAGCTTAAGTGACCAAAGCTGTAATCAAACTCAAGCTTAACAAAGCCATCAAGACGAACAGATAATTGTACTGGCCTCTGCTTGTATGAGTGTGCCAATAAAGGAAATATGTATAGCTACATCTTTTAATAGAGCAAAATTCTCATTGAGATTTATTTAAAGGATTTGTGCCATGTGCAAAAATAGTTTTTCAATTTAAACTTATGGCAATCAATATTATGAATGAAGTTTAAAATTTCATGTAACATCTATTAATTTGAAGTCTCCATCTTAGTACAACAAGTGCCCGAGTGGTGCTGTGTTCAGATGCTCCTCTTCCACCAAGAACGTTAGCATCAAGCAAAGGGAAATCACTTGTATATGTTCATATTGTGTTGAGGCAGTAAAAAGAGCTGCATTGATAACACGATGACAAACTCATGTTTTAAAGCAACACGTTTCAAAAGCTGTTCATTATTGAGAAAATTTCATATTGTGGTGTGTTATATTGAATAATTTGTCTTTACATTTGACATGAACTGGATTAAGTTTGAAGAATAACACAGTCAAATCTCTAAGTCGAATGTATAGTGACTGACAAAAACTTCAAGTTATTGTTAGTTCAACTTATCGGAAATTCTGATTTCAGAAAAAGAAAGATTTATTAAAATAACAGTGATAATCAGTCAATATGGTTATCATATTAGTAAAACATGTCAAACTACTGGAAGGAATTTGAAAAGATAAGTTATTCCAATTTGATCATATAATTATTGAATGAAAAAAATATTTAAAATAAACTAGACATATACATACTTTATTATGTAAATAGACGCATATACAGGGTGGTGCAAAATGAACGTTATGGTTTATATGCTTTATAACTTTTTTATTTAATATTGAATTTTTTCTTTTGCTTCAGAATTGTGTAAAGAAGGCTTGGGGAATCTGAAATGGAACAGTACACAATAGAACAACGAACAAAAATCATTGAATTTTATTTTTCAAACGGAAACTCAGTTATTCTGACACAGCGTGAATATCGTCAACATTTTAATGTGCCGACTGGACCCTCAGTGCCAACAATAAATCGCCCCATACTGCAAGGGACACAATGGTTCTGTTACGGGAGATCGGAGAGCACATTTCGCGTAGGAGCGATTTCAATTAGCCGTCGTGTTCGCCGGATTTGACCGCTCCAGATTTCTTTCTTTGGGGCTATTTGAAAGGAAGAGTATACGCCAATAAGCCACAGACCATACCTGAACTGAAAAACAATATTCGCAATGAAATCCGTGCCATAACCCCTGAAATTTTCAAAAAAAAAGTCATGCAACATGTGTTGGAAAGAGCATGACTTTGTGAAGCGGAAAATGGGCAACACCTGCAAGACATACTTTTTCACATTTAAGTTAACAATATTCTCCATTCATATGCTGTATTTTGACAAAATAATGTTAACAATTTATTCAAAAATAAAAAAGTTATAAAGCCTTTAAACCATAACGTTCATTTTGCACCATCCTGTACATGATACTTGTATAAATTAAATGAATTAGAAATAAAGTGTATACAAGATTATTTCTCTCAAAAAACTGCAGTGATTTTTGACTGTCTTTGTCTTTCTTTCGTGAGAAAGTCTTTCACTTTTTGCAAGTAGACAAATGAATCTGCTAAATTCTATTGCTAAATGCTATTTTTTAAATTTCGCTCATTCCTGAAAACTTTGACTTATATGAAAAAAGTTCTGCAGCTAAGTGAAAACTTGGACTTAAACAGATATTTGAGCTATCGGAGTTCCACTTATCGCAAATTGACTGTATTAGTCAAGCTGATTGTCTTTCTTATGTAACTTTCTGTTTGATAATAAGCTATACCCTTAAGGCTAAACTCATAGTTTTTTTGTGTCAGTTATGTTTTAAAAACTGGATTTTTCTCTTCTGTTGAGCAAAATTTGGTTTGTATATTTGTGTGTTTCATACCTCTTTCAAAAATTTTTCTTTTTCTGTAGTGAACGAAGGAGGAGAGGGAAGAGGCAGCTGACCCATTCCACAGATGAAGATAGCAATCATTCATTATCATGTATAGCAATGTCACCATCTAAATCTTCGAAGGGGTCTCCTATCAAAACCTCCAGCCTTTCACCCAAGGTTTGAATAAATTCACAATTGTGCATTACATAGTAACCTCAATTCAATAGTTGATTCTAACCTGCATTTGTGTTTTAAACCTATATAATTTTATAGATTAGAGCAGCGGTTCTCAACCGGTGCTCCATGTGCACCTCCCAGGGGCTCCGCGGTGACTCGAGGAAAATAAAATGAATCAGTAAATTTGATAGATAAGTAAATAAGAGTCCTTCAAGGTTCTGCCATAAAAATTATGCACAAAAAAGGGCTCCTCAATAGAAATTATATACTGAAAAGGGCTCCGTGAGTCAAATAAGGTTGAAGAACCGCTGGATTAGAGCAATATGTTTTGGGAATGCTTTCAACAAAACATATTTTTTCATTAGTGATTGAAGTCTGGTCTATTCACATTCACTTAAAATATGATTACATTCACTTAAAATACGATTACATTCACTTAAAATACGGTTACATTCACTTAAAATACGGTTACATTCACTTAAAATATGATTACATTCACTTAAAATATGATTACATTCACTTAAAATATGGTTCTACAACTTCAAATAGGTTATAAAGCAGGTCTAAAATTGATGTTTCGTCTAATTATTTTCTTACCTCCTGTGTAGACTAGTTTTTTTCTTTAATATGGTGAGGCTATATCAACTGATGGTGTACATGCTGATTTTCTGTGCGCAGGAGCATTTTTACTATGCACAGCTTTCATTATATTTTTAAATTATATTTTATATATATTTAATTTTGAAGACTTTTTTAAATATGTCTGAGTATATACGTTCAAGTATGTCAAAGAAATTGTAATCATATAAAGAGATAAGGCAATAAAAAAAGTGAAACTGCCAATTAAAGAAGAGTATGAAAAATGTGTTACAATTTATTTATTTTTTCTTGCCAGATGATGCAATCCGACCCATTAACAGAATTTGTGGAAAACAGGGTTTCACAAGATGAACAAGATATAGATGAACAGAATAAAGAGCACAAAAGGAAAATGGTATTTTTTCCATTTAAATTTTTGAAATGGTGTGTGTTTGAAGTTTATATCTGTATGGTTATCAAACAAGAAGTAGAAATGAGGCCTTGTAAAGGTTTTCTTTTCTTTGAAGTTCAAATAAATTATTTGCCATTTTTAAATCTAGTATAGTAATATAGTCATTGCTTGATTTTATGAACCTCTTATTTACAAACCAACCCAAACAATATGCCTTCTTTTGTCCATTTACATCTTTCCCATTTACAAACTAATTGCACAAGTTTATAAAAATGAGCAACTATATCTAGCTACATAAATTATATGTCCTTTGTTAAACTCAGTTTTTCATTGTATGACTTTATAATTTGTCTTTTAATGCAAGGTGTGTACAGTCCTTGAAAAAAAAGTTCATTCTCAAGTTTTTAGAAATCCTTGAAAAAAAATAATTATTTTCTAGTGCCAAAAAGTGCTTGAAAAAAATTTCTTATGTGAATTTCGTCCATCAATTTTGTCTCCCCCCAAACTAAATTCTTAAACCATGTTCCGCTGGGCAAAAATGAGTAGAGCAAAAAAAAACGTTGAGCTATGAGACAATGTTCTAAACAGGACATATGGTCACGCATACGTTAGGTATCTCTGCTTGAAAAGATATTGGGTAAAATCTGGCAGCAAAACGCTGCTTAAAGGCTGGCCATATATATATTTCCACGATAAAAATATGGGAAAATTGCTAATTGTCACTAAAAATGATGCCACATTTTTGGTGACAATTGTGGTCATTTGTCACTAAAAAAAGTTGATACTAAGTTGCTAATTATTGCTAAAATTGCCAAAAAGGCACCCAAAAAAGAAAATGAAGCGCAATTGCATTGAAGCATTAGATTTAAATGAATTCTATGGAAAATAACAAATAGGATATGATATTCATATTTAAAATCATAATTACCATAATATAATTTATAGCTAAAGATATAAATGAAAATTCAAATAAACTGTTGGAAATACGGGAAATAACGGGACATTTTTATGAAAAGTTGGGATGGCCAAAATTACATGAAAATACGGGAATGTCCTGGGGAATATGAGCCATATGGTCAACCTATATATATATATCTATGACTAAATACTGATTTTTTTTTTATCTGAGGTAAATTTCAATGCTAGAATTACCTTTTGAGTGAGACAGTATACTAGGGAAAAAACGCGTGTAGACCTAAAATTGGAAAAAAGAATCACGGCTAGATGCGTTTTGGAACTGTATGAAGTTCTTTCATCAGTAGTAAAGAAAAAGAATTGGAAAATAGTGAAAATATACTCCTTATAGCGGGAGTTACTTGCTGTTCCAGACAGAGTTGAATTGAAATGACCGGCAACAAGAGAAAAAGGAAGAGGAAACAGAAGGAAAATGGCAGAGCCAATCACAAATGGAAACGTGATAATGATGCTGTTGGAGAAAATATAATTATTATAGATATTTCCTTTATTTAAAATTTTTTAAACACAGTTACAAAACATAAAGCTAAGCACAAGCTCACAAAAAAATAACCGATACATATCAGTATATAAACGGTTGGCAGATTTTTGAGAAGAGTGGTGTGCGCTAGTTAGGTCGTTGACCAACTTTTGAGTTTTTGTTGATGTGGAATGATTCGAAGAAGTCTAAGTCAGACGGTGTAAAGCATTTTTAAATAATTTTGGCAGAAGAAAAGTCAAATTTATGGTCAAATGATCAGCAATGTTGGGCTATGGATGAGCAGTTGAAGTCTTGGTTGGTTAACGTATCTTCTATGCTCATTTAAACGGTATTTAAGGGCACATTTATGTATATATAGTTTGATCTATATATTTGAAGGAGCATCCACGTTGCCATGAAATGCTGTAGACGCCCCAGTTGTTGAGTGGGTTAATGGGATCTTTCAGTTTAGAGAAGCTGAGTTTATTGATGGGGGGTGAAAATTACAGGAAAGTTTTTTTCAAGGATTTTTACAATACATTGACTAGTTTTTGGGTAGAGAGGCAAAATAATCAAGTTTTTGTGTTCAGGTTTAGGCTTGGTTGCAGAAGTATTTTTAATGAGTTTGGTGTGTAGATTTTCAATAATAGAGCTACGGTAGTCACGATCGACTGCTATTGCTTTTAGGATATTGAGTTCAGGGCTACCGCAGCTCTCTTATTGACATTCTACACAGTAAACTCATTAAAAATACTTCCTCAACCGAACCTAAACCTGAAAACAAAAACTTGATCATTTTGCCTTTCTACCCAAAACCAGCCAAAGTATTGCAAAAATCCTTCAAAAATACAATCTTTCTGTGATTTTCACCCCATCAATAAACTCAGCACCTTTAACTGAAAGATCCCATTGACTCACTCAACAACTGGGGCATCTACAGCATTTCATGCCAATGCAGATTATCATATCGGTCAAACTAAATGTGCCCTCAAATACCGTTTAAATGAGCACAGGGCTCCCACTCGTCCTACTTTTCCTACTTTTTTGGTAAAATGTCCTACTTTTCCTTTTTTTTTACCAAATCCTATCAACAAAATTTGTGTAATTGATTTTAATTGAGCAGGGAATCATTAATACATTGCCAGATATTTCGAATGTTGGAGATTGCAATTAATGATTCTGCTTTGGCAGAATCATTAATGGTCCACATTAAAGCAGAATGTGGACCATTTAGTTTATTAATTTTTCATTTGCTTAGTTTGAGGGTTCAACAAGTATAGTAGTCATTAAAAACTTCTGCCTGGATGGAAAAAATAATTTTGTATTTATTACTTCATGATCTTGGACAGTAACTAGCATTCATCATTCAAAATTATGGTGCAAATAGGTGAAACAACAGTTTGCATTAGAAAACAGTTGGATACATGGGCCCATTCTAGGTTTGGTGATTCTGATGCTACCCAGTAGCATTCAGTTGTCTTCTGTATTTTTAAGGCATGAAGAGGCAAACAATATTTACAATGCTACAGAAATGAAAGTGCTTCATTTGTCAAAAACGATTACACTGGCATTGAACAGTAAAATGTAAACAAATCTCTTTAAAAAAAAGATGGACAACGCAATAAAACTATCTGGTACACCTTGCCTTATTTACATCAGATCTTGTAATTTATACATTTTGCACTATGCTTTTGAAAGTGGTTTCGAAGGAGCATCATTCTTAAAAAATGTACATCTTCAAAATTTGCTGTGCATTGTCGAAGAGAGTTGACAAACTCTGCACTTTGGAAGACTCCAAAGAAAAAAAATGTAATATGTATGAAAAGAGATAGAAAAGAATTCTGTGGTTGCTAGTACACTGTTTTGGCCAAAAATTCGTTTTGTAACCAAGTCATTTGTCATTTTGCTTTGGCTTGAGTCAATCTTATAGGATACTGAAAGTGCTATGAAAAAAAGTTAATTCAAAAATAAAACAAAAATTTTAGGAATTTTTTTCATTATGCTATGATTATGTTGTCTAAGGGACCTTCCTCTGTCCTACTTTTTAGTTCTGTATTTTCCTACTTTTTCGAGTGGGAGCCCTGTGAGCATAGAAGATACGTAACCAACCAAGAACTGCTCATCCATAGCCCAACATTCCTGGTCATTTGACCATAAATTTGACATTTTTTCTGCCAAAATTATTCAAAAATGCCCCTCACCGTCTGACTCGGACTTCATTGAATCATTCCACATCAACAAAAACTCAAATCAGTTGGCCAACAATCTAACTAGCACACCACCCTTCTCAAAAATCTAGCAACCATCTACAATAAGTTTCCTCCTCCTTTTTCTCTTGCTGCCGGTCATTTCAATTCAACTCTTTGTCTGGAACACAAGTAACTCCTGCTATAAGGAGTATTTTCATTATCTTCCAATTCTTTTTCTTTGTTACTAATGAAAGAACTTCATACAGTTTCGAAATGCTTCTAGCTGTGGTTCCTTTTTCCAAATTTTGGGTTTACACACATTGTTTTTCCCTCATAAATTTCAATACTGTTTCAAACATAAAATGATTTCTGTTAAAATATGATTTGTATACTAAACTATAATGTTTTTTTGTTTTTTTTTAAATCAAGATCTTTTAAAACTTGATATTGTCTACAATATTGTTTCATTTTTTGAAAAAATCATGATTTTTATCAACCATGATATATATAGGAATGTCCTTAGACTTTTTGCCTGGAAAAGTGTTTTAATAGTCCTCAAATAAAAAAATTTAAGGACTATAGCACTTTTCCAGCAAAAAAGTAAAAAATCTTTCAAAGAGTATGAAACGTAATGTGAATAGAAAATATATGAGCAGTACTCTATTGCATGTTTAAATAAATTTATTTTCATAAAATGTTTGTCAAATAAAATTAACGATTTCATTCCATTTATAAATCTTCAAAATTCTAGACCAGAGAGGAACGCAAACTTGATGCCATAATGCGTGCTTTTGACCAAATGGAGAAAGCAGCAAAAAGACGGCAACAGGCATTGGATCGTCTTGCTCATCAGAAGCTGCAAAGTCATAAAAAAGAAGAATCACCACCACCACCACCACCTCCTCCACCACCACCCTCATCAACATCCTCGGAGAAACAGGAAAGCAATAGTTCAACAGCTACAGTTACAGCTGCTTCTACACCTATTTCTGCCATTAAAGAAGAAGAAAAACCATCTATGTCATTTGTTAGTGAAAATAGTACTGTAGGATCTATGGAAGAAGAAAAGCCCTCCACAAATGTACAAAGTAGTGCAAAAAACAAAAAAGGGTAAGTTATTTATAAAAATGAAACATGTAACTTTCATATTTAATTGTGATATCTTTATTGGTTCTGGCTCATAGAATGGTCTCTTAGTAGATTGGATTTTGTGAAAATATTTTTTGGTTCAAACATCTAAAAAAATACATGTTCACAACAATGAATGTTGGCTCAAACATCTCTGTTTCGGACTCTGCCATAAAACTGGTCTGAAAAAGATCTTGGCGACAGAGTTCTGGCATTCGTTCAGCTCAAACATCATAAGCGAGTTGGTTCTCAATTTTAATTCTTTGATTAGAGTTAAAATATTTGCTATTGATTGACAATTTCCTCAAATTTTGTTTGTCATTCCGTAAATAATAATTGTGTTATTTCAGGAAGAGACGAAGAGGATCTGGAACTCAAACAAGGAGGAGGACTAGAAGTAATAGTGGGGGCTCTGACATTTTTAACAATGATGAAGCTTCATCTTACTGTGACAATGGCTTGCAGTGTCTATCATCAGCATCCTCTGTGGAAGCAAGTGATGCTGCATCAGTTGAATCATCAGTCACGTCGCCATGTACCACTCCTCAGGCTACAACACCAGTAACTCCTCCTGTTCTGCCTAAAACAAAACGGGTCCGTATTAGGAAGAAAATTATCCAAATAAAAATATACTTTGTGTGTGTGTATTGTATTGGGAATGCTAGTGTTAGAAATTAGGAATTATAATGAGAGAAATTCAATGGAAAACAATGTTTATTACAACATTTACATTGTCTCAATTCTTCTCTATACATAATTCAGTGACTTTATTTTTACCTTGGACATTGCCAATAAAATATAGACTTGGTTATCATTTATGCTTAGCTGCCTAGTGTGAAAATTGTTTCTGGTTGTTTTTTTTTATTCAAATTTTCCTATTCGGTTCTATGTAGCAAAAATCTGATTTGTATTTTAATAGTTTTCATTTTGCTATTTGTATAAAACTGAGTTGAGTTCGTAAATTCAACTTGAGGATTTTCCCTTTTCAGTTTTTACACCATGAATGGCTTCAGGAAAAAAATGATACAGCTCCTCTTACCAATTCATCCACAATAAGGAACGAAATGAACTGTAAATCAGTGCAGCCTCCACTAGGAATAGGCTATGTAAACTGTGTCAAAGATAATCCAAATGGAGGTATATCTGCTGCGCACATGCGTCGAAGCTCCGTTGGAGGTACTCATTGCAAGCAGACCTCAGGTTCTGCAAAAAAGGTAGGGAAAAAAATTAATGCTCACCACAAATATGTATTGCATTAAATGTCCACTGATATGCATATTTCTATTCTTGGTTTTGCCTAAATTAATCTTTTTATTCTTGCAGTAATATCTCTGAATCTAAACCTCTTATATATGGAACAAGCCAAATAGTTTTTTCAACGAGCGAGCAAAAGTAAATAAATAAAAAGATGTGTGGGCTAGAGAAGAAATGTACATGACGCCAATGACAAAAGAAATTTTAGAAACTAATTTTGTTTGATTTATACAAAATAGGAATAAATCCAATTTCCACAATGGTTAACCCCATTATTATGATTAAGGCTCTTATTTTAGCCCATTAACCATTGAGTATTTTAAATTTTACTACTTTAAAATAGTTTGTGTCCCTTTTTATTTCCAGTATTAGAGGCTCTACTGCAGTGGTTCTCAAGCTTTTGCCATTTGTGGTTCTATTTTCCTTCTCAGTTCTCACTTAAGGAGATATGCCATATTTGATTGCGTCCCGGCCCTAAAGCCATGCGCTTAGTCTGAAGGTCAAATCACTCAAGGAGATATATAGGGAGCAAGTCTATTCATTTCTTTCATGCAGCGCAGGTCCACATGAAACTGTGATTGTCATTAGAGGAGTTGCAGTGGTTGGGTACTATCTCTAACTTGGCAATGCATGTTATTTTCCCTCTTCTATTGTTTTCAGTTAGCGCTGTTCTTGGAGGAGCTCTGTGACAAACCTCCGAGAAAGTGATAATTTTTTAAAAATCATGATTTTTTAATTCAACAAGTTTGAAGTTAGGGCTTTCTTGAGAAAACAAGTTCATAAATAATTTAAAAATTTAGTGAAATAAAAATAAGTTTCTTGAGGGGGTGAAACTTTATTTCCCTCACCCTTACTATCTTAGAAATTTAAATTTTCTCATGTTTTTCTTTACATGTCTAGTTTTCCTTCACCAGGCAATCAACTTTTAAGAAAAAAAATTGCCTGTGCAAAAATTTTTTTAAAAATTGTTACAAAATTTTGTGACGGTTACATAGGCTCTTTATTGAGCATTATTTCATTAATGTCTTCCATTCACTTTGAGAAGATTTTCATTTACGTAATTTATATATGCAATGCCACCTCAACTTATGTATCTTTGAACAAGTTTCGCATCAATTTGTGATATATTTGCAGTAAAACATTTAAATCTAAACATCTCCATTAGCATTACCTTCTTAGTAGTAGTTCACTTCATTTCTTCTGAAGTGATCTAAAAATTCTCCCTGAAAAAGGGAAAAACTTCTTCCTCCAAAAACCAAAATCCAATTAATTAACTTTTTAATCAGCATACATTTAATTTAAGTAATTGGTAATTATGATTTTGGGAAATCTCATTTTTCATGTGACTAAATAAATTTATGAAAAGACTATTTTTTTTATTTTTAAAATTTTTTTTCTGTTCATTTCATGTGGGAAAAAATTCCAAATCAGAAATTGGAATAAATTTTGAAAACTTTTATTTTTCAAAAATCATAAATTAAATTTCTTTTCACACAAAGTTTTAAAAGTACTGTAGCACACTCCTTAGACCTTTTAATTTTCAAAATGTTAATTGCATACAAAAATTTGGCTGTTTCAGTCATCAAAACACAAATCTCGTTTGGCAGAAAATACAGTCGCCAAGAGAAACATGTAAACATACTAAGAAAACATAAAAAAAAAGATCAAATTGCAACTAATTTCAGATATGACTTCAAAAATGTGTAGTTTGATTTAATTATTAATAGCCTCATAAGTGAAGACAAATATTGGGAAAAATATGCAAGATCACTTATCACACTAGAAAACACTTACTTTGATAATCATTCTTCACAATAACAAGCTTTAATACCTTATGTAACAAATTCATCAACACATTCTGCCTAGGATTCCTTGGTCATTCTGTGATAATAATTAACAAAACTAGAAAATAAATTGAAGTTCAGTCCGTAGGACAAGAAATTATCACTTGCAGACCTTCACGGTGGTGTTTTCAAGGAAAACCTTGATGAGGCAACTTAATCGGTCGACCCTCCAACCTATATCTCCTAGGTGTTAGCTGATCCTATGGTAAACATGTTTCACAGACAAAATTTAATTCAGTAAAATAAAGTAAAAAGAAAATAAAAAACGAAGAGAACCAAAATTGGTCCTCATGGATTAGTTGTTACATATGAAAGAGAGGGAAATTCCCTTGACAACACCCAGCTTTAGAGGCTTGGTTGCAGCGCCAACACCTCATTTGTATTTTCTAACACTCAGAACGACCAAGACCTACTTGATGGTAACTGTTTTACAATTTCATGCAGTCAAAGCCGTTCTAACGTGAAACATCACAGTCAAGGCTGTCCCAGCATGATACAATATGGTGCCGATAAACAACAGAAATAACAATTTATTACAATCGGGGGTTCTGAAACTGTGCACTGCAGCACCCTGATGCACCTCTAGCCTTTGTCAGGGACGCCACTGAGCGGTGACCATGACAGGTTTTTGAAAATATTCTTTGCTAACACTAGATGGGCTGGACTATATGCTATACCTAAAAGGGCCACTGGCAGTCATTTTGACCAGGGTTGGCAGGTTTTTGACACATGGCAGTTTTTGACGGTTTAAACCGCAGTTTAAACTGTCACGTCAAAAACCCTTGTCAAAAACCTCAAATATTGCTTTTCGATATAAAAATTCCCATTGAAAATGCACACGTTAATTGCATGCAATGTTTAAAGTGACTATGTTATACAAAGAATAAATATTTAATAAGATTCTAAAATAATTTTCTACTCCCGACAGAATTATTTTGGACAATATATGTTTTTTTTTTTCTTATAAAATTTGAATAAAGCATAACATGAACATTGAATGGAAAACTGTGGAACGATTTGACATTCTTTGATTCAAGATGATTCTTGACCTTCCAAAATTTCTTCAACTGCTTATATATATGCATTGATATAAACTATCTGCTGTACTCTTTTTACAACAGATAAGTGTTTAAAAAAGTTTATTACATCATGTACGCCATGTTGATTTCTGTTATTATTAAATTATCTAGATAACCACTGATACTTAAAACAATACTCTTATTGCGCATAACATTGAAATATATCTAGCGATCAAAATACTAAATTGTAGGACTAAAATGTCATTTAATTTGGCAATGCTAGCTTGTATATGTCAAACTTGGTTTATTCTTACCTTTGCACTATGATATGGTACATTTACTAGTATTTATAATGCAATGGTTTTCCAATTGAAGCTGTATTCAAACGTGCAAAACAAATGCTTTGGGTATCAAGTCTTGTCAGCTCTGCTTTGGTTGAAAATACTCTTTAAAGCTGTGTGAATTTATACACACTGATCTAAAAAATTTTCAGGCGAAAATAAATGAGTTCAGTTAGTGTATTAACAGATGCTGCGTCAAATTTTATATGGAATAATATTTTGGGCAGATCAGAAAATTTAAAATATCAAAATATATATATTTTCCTTAGTAATTATAATTCTGAATATAAAACCCTTTAATCTAAATAAAAGTAAGTATTTTGTTATTTAACATATCTATCAAGTTAACAAAAACTATTTGACATCATTGACAGTAAGATTTTGATAGTTTTAATACCGAGTTAGTTTCTGGGGTCAAAAACCTAACCCTGATGCCCTATCATACATATTTTGAATAAGCAGCTCTAATCCACTTAACAAATTGAACACAGGTAATGAGTAGCTTAGATAAATAAACCATAAAATTATATTTTATATGTTCTAGACTAGATATGTTGAAAAATTCAAAAGTGCAAATTATAATTAATATTTTGTTTTAATTATTGTAATAAATTAATGTTTAAAAATAAAACATTGTAATATGCCAAAAAGTAAGTTTTTCATCATGTTGTACACCTATTATGTTCAAAACATTATCAAAAGGCATTCATTTAGGTTTTTGACTGTTTTCGACAGTTTTTGACGGTTTAAACCAGTTTTTGACAGTTTAAACCAGTTTTTGACACTTGTCATGTCAAAAACCCAACCCTGATTTTGACTGCTGCTTCTTTTTAGTGCAATACATTTAATCACACTGAATTTTTACAATAAGAAATATCAGGCATTATCCCACATTGTTAATTTTGAAAGAAATTGGCGTTTTTTTAAGCATACAGGGTATCCATAAAATTACTTTCCTATAAAAAATTAGAGGGCAGCTGTGGACAAGATTTACCATGAAAAAAGATAGATAAACATTGCATTTACATCACATTGTACATTGCTCCATTTTGATGATGTACACATTTTTATATGTATGTCTTTTTTATTCACTTTATTCAGTTGTCCGTGCACGCTATTTATAACTATATATTATTATGCCACTGTAAATTTGCACTATCGAGGCAAAACTGGGGGGGGGGGCTATTAAAATTTCATATTACAAATTAACTTATGAAGAATATATAATTTTAAAAAAATACATATTTGTTTTTCTTTTTCATCAATATCATCTGATTCAGACCAATCACTTCTGGAATCGTTACTTTCTCTTTCGTTTAGATATAGCAGAAAATCATGATTTTTGTTGTCAGTTTGCATCGTATCGCCTCAGCTTTATTGTCTGAAATATCATTCAGCACTTATAAAATTAGTCTATTTTGTTCTAATACATCCTTTTTCTAAGAGCCATTTCTACACATTGTGAATGGACCTCTGTTTCCTAGGAAGCTTTCAAAGTGGATGGTGGTATAGAGCTATGAAAATATTTTATTTTTTCTTATTGGTATGTTACTCGTAAATATATGTTGCATTGTGCATGCTATCAGGAAATCATAGGGAATAAGCTAAAAGCAAAAGTATACGTCAATGCCCACCACAAGGAAAAAACATTTACAATTTACATATAGCAGCCAAAATGACTGCTCTTGGCCATTCTAGGTATAAACTATGATATCTCCGGAAATTTTTGTACACAGAGATAAGTGCAGAAATAATGAAAAGTCACCAAAAATGAAGTGTGTACATCAAATACTGCGGAAAGAGAGCCGGTGGAGCTCAGGGATAAGTATTGAATAGAGGAAAGGGTGGAAAAAGTTTGGGAACACTTGCATATTATATTATTTCAAAAACATGAAAATATGTAATGATAATCAGGGTTGTTTAAGCATTGTTGGTTTAAACCACATTTTTTTTTTAAAAAAAAAACCAGTTTGGTTTTTTTCAAAAAGTCAAATAAAAGTGGCCTAAATATAATTTTTTTTTCATATGAAATATCTTAGTTATTTAAAGTTATTGGTCAGAATGACTTGAAAATTTGCATGGATACTCCTGAAGCAATGGAATCTTCTTTGGGGAAAGAAAAAGTGCAAGTAGCGCAAAATGTGCAAGTAGATGATGCTGTATTTGGCCAGCAGTATAATTTATTGTGTGCAACCACATCATTTCGGCACTTCCACAGCATCAGTGTGTGGATAGAACAACTTCTATCAAGATGCACATTGCAATATCAGCAAAGCAGCTGCTGAAGACCCATTTTGACAATAACAGGATTGCACGACACCTGACCACCATCACTTCATTTGACCTTAACCCTTGCAACTTCTGGCTGTGGCGGGTACCTCAAAATGTTATGAACAGTGGTCGGATTGCAAACTTTGTTGAATTGCAAGCTTCAGCGCATCCCCTATATGTTAGAAGTTCCTCAGGAATATTAACGTGGGCCGCATTTGGTTTAATAAAGGTGAATTGCAAGCACATCATGACCATGGCATATTCTGATCTGTTGTTAAACAAGAATTTTTGTGCTTTCACCTCATAGCCAGAACACAGTGGATAGCATATTTAACATTTCTTGAGTAAGTTGTTGTTATTTGTTCAATTACTTCACTTTTTATGATGTTTCCATGAATTATGAAATCGTGTAATGCTATAATTAAGTTATCATTTTGCCATGACTGGCTATTGTTTCCATTCTGCAAGCAAATTTCCATGTGTTGGATGATGTCATTAATTTTACATTAAGTATTTTTTCCCCTGTACTTAATAAAATTCCATTTTTTAAGGAATATTCATGTCAATTTTCAAGTCATTCTGACAATCATTCTTTTTTTTACAATGTTTTGAAATAAGAACCTTAGTTATAATCACCCTGTATATCGTAAATCATCTTTAATTAATCTGCATTATTTATGCTTCATTAAATACATTATATTCACCTAATTTTTATTGTAGTTGTTGCAAAATAGCTTCCTAATTAAGCATACCGAAAGTAACTGGAGAAAACATCTTTATATATATGATTAATAATAACATTAAAAGAATTTTCAAACACTAAGTAATCCATTGAGTTAAGCAAAAAATAATTAAATTGCAAAAGTAGGTTTTTGTTAAAATATAAGAAATATTTATTGATTAATTAAATATGGGAATAAATTAATTATATTAATAAACATTTTATTTTAATTAACTATTAGAAGTTTGAATTATTTTTCAGAAATTTTATTGTTTTTAATGTTAATGCTATCTAAAACAAAAAAACTGGTTTAAACCAAAAAAAAGTTTTTTTACCAACCCTAATGATAATAGACAAATGTGAAACGTGAAGAGCTGTCCTTTTCGACTTGTGTTTTGGAACATCCATAAACGCACAACAGGCATTTACCAATTTTTACAATGATTTCAAACCACTCATCCTATTCACCATAGGAAATAGCAGTAAAAGAAAATTTGCCGGCACAGAAGAAGACGAGTCACATGACACAGTGTAGGCAGGGAAGAAATGGTTTCCCTCTCTCTACCCCTATACCTCCTCTAAGGGTTCTCTCATCATTTATCCACTGCTCTTTGGAATAGCATAGAAAAGAACCATTTCCAAACACTGAACAGGCACACATCAATAGCACTAACTTACAGCAATTCCCTATGTACGACCCAGGTTCTAATCCGGAGAATTTTGGTGCAAGAAGTATAAAAAGAGAGACAAATAATTGTGGAGAAAAAGATTTTTTTAAGTTTAACAAAACAATTGATTTATTAACATTTTAAACAACATTGGTCAAATAAGGATTAGTGATATAACAGAAACATTAAAAGTCTTCTCATACCAGTAGTGATAGTCTACCTCTCCTCGTGTTGAAAGTCCATTCACACTGGTGAGGCAGCAGCTGAGCAACAGCTCATGTAAGGCGTGACGTCATTGCCCTTGAAGGAAGTGAGCGAAGGTCACGATATGACAATGTGGAGACCCGGAGCAACTAGCAGGAGTGGTGCTTCAGAAGCACAATGGTTGCTTAAAAGAACGAGATCACGATCCAGTGACATGGAGTCCCGATGCGGCAGGCGAGTGTGGCACAACAGGGTCATGACCTGGAACATGGACACCCAATGCAACAGGCGGGTGTGCCATATCAGGAAGCCTGTCCACAGGAGCTGATGATCAGCAGCATGTGGATCAACCCCTACTTCAAAGCATAATGTAGACTGAACAAAGTGACGAGGAGAACCAGAACCAGTTGGTGATGTGCGTTTGCACAAGTGAAAATTGAGCAGAACTATGACATCAAGTATTTTAGCTGGACGGGCAGTTCTCCAAGAGCGATCATTAAACCAGGATTATAACTGTGGACAGACAAAAGGAAGTGACCTGATCATCAGGTCTCCGGGTATTTATACCTGAAAAAGTATGCCACAATCCAGCTCCAGGGACAGACCATATCAGAAAAAATATTAGAACATGACCAATGAAAAAACAGTATAACAAATTTGCAAACCAACATTGAAGTTTTATAGAAATTTTGCAATATCAATGTGGCAACAACAACCATAACAAATTGCGACGTGATCAAGATTGCACATTTTTCTAGTCTACGGATAATGAAAATATCAGATTTTACCCAACTGTGCACCATTATAAAAGGTAAGAGGACAATATAACAAATGCTATTATAAAATTTCACAAATACAAATATATGACATGTTTCAAAATCAAAGGATAGAGGTGGGTTTGGCAAGTTCCCTAGGGGCTCTCCAACTAGTGTTACACCTGACATAGGTTCATGATGCCCCTAGGAGCTGTGACATAGCTTTACGAGACTTCTGACACACTCTGAGAACTGTAGGAACTTGAGAATTGTTATGGGGTTTTTTAATTGTTCTTTTTTTTTTAAATTCAGAGATGGTTAAGACAAGCTATGAATGATTGCGAACCTTTGGAACCTGAATCTGTTAATGAAGTAAATGGTGATGCATCATCATCATCTCCCGTATACAGTCCATCAGATCATACGGATGTAGTTGGTCCATGTGTTGCGACACCTGATGGTAAATCAAAACTTTTTGATAATTTTTTGTGATTGATATAAAATAGTTTTTATGTAGGCAAACATAGATTTTTTTAAAGCACTTACTATGCCTCTCTGTCAAAGATTATTTCTATCATTTGATCATTTTTGTCGCATCATAATCATTTTCTGCATATGAGGGCTACTTAGACCGGGACCTACAATTTATTGCTGATTCCGAACGGCAGTGTATTTTTTATACTCATCAAGATGTTGGTGCGCTAACCCCTTGATGGGGGGACTCCCTGCAGTAGCAATCTTTTTTTGTGGTCATGTCTCCGTTTCTGTTGTACCCCTGTGTCAGGAAAGTTTTCTGACAAGGACAAACCGGGTATCGAACTCGCGACACATCTAAACATCCTTTGGTACTTTAGGCAAGTATCTTATTGACCTGGGCTACCGCGCCCCAAATTATTTCTAAACATGTTTAATGTTGTTTTTGATACCTGGAATGATGTTCACCTTAATGGATGTTTTTGATATCTTGACCTGGTTTCATTATACCATCTGATAGCTTAATGGTCAGTGCATCAAACCTGTTTGACGATTTCATTTTATAATTCCTCATGACCTATCATACATATTCGTGTATAAGCCGATCCTTCTCCCCCACATTTCAAGTAAATTAAGTATTTTCCCTCTCAGATATGAGTAACTTGTTTCTGTGATTTTTGCCTACTTCCAAAAAAAAATTGCAAATTACTTTTTTTTCTTATGCATGTTCTTTTTTTGAAACAGATTTACTCACACCCTTGAAGAAGCGCCGAATAATGAGGAATACACTACAGTCTGTATCATCTGCTGAATGGACATTAACATTTTCAGGAACGAGTCCAGACCACTCTAGTTCAGAGGCGTTTACTTACAGTGTGAATGATTCTAGGAGTGTGGCAAAGGCTCTTAATATTGAATTGAATAACGAGGACGATAGTCTGACTGATAAATGTCATTCTGGAGGAAATGGATTGGAAAAACACCTTTTCAAGTCTTTGAGGGAAAGTTGGTTCAAAAATAAAAATGTGAGTTTTGTACTTTCAAAGTATGAATATCTATTCAATATTTAAATTTTCATTTGTCATAGAAGGAATAAAGCGGTTGATGACAAACACTTCCTTCTATGATTCAAAGATATTATTAAACAATTAAACACAAATAAACAGAACCTACAAGAACGACTGTACTGCGTGACTGTCTCGTTTGAGCGGCAAAACCCAAGTTCAGGTCCAACATCGTGCAGGCGCTTTCTCTTCCCTATTACAAGGACAGCGCCATCCTGTGGTGGACGCTGTCACCACAGTACCCCTCCCCTAATTGACGGAGTCACATCGTTGAGTAATTTAGTCTATCCGGAGCTCAGACTATTCTGCCGGAATGGGTATGTTCAGTAGGAGTAGTAGTGGGCGCAAACGACATGTGTCGGGTAGTTGGAATAGTCGTTGTCTTCTGGTGTTGATGGAACTTCGATGTCTGGTCCGTCCAGGTACTGGTCGTAGAGGAGATAGGCCGATTTGATTCGGTCGATCGAGATGACGGATTCCCTGTTCTTGACGTGTACACTGAAAAATTTTTCGGATCGCGACAGCACTTTGAAGGGACCTTCATAGGTCAGTTGCAGAGGGCGTCAGACAGCGTCGATGCGAACGAAAACGTGTGTACAGGTCGTCAAGGCTTGTGGAACGTAGACATTACTTGTGATGCCATGTCTTGAAGTCGGAATCGACTTGAGTGTGTCCATGGTGTGTTTCAATTTGTCGAGATAAGTGATTGCTGGCTCCGGAACATGTTGTTCAACAAAAATTCATCCAGGCAATCTCAGCGTTTGACCAAAGACCATTTTGGCAGTGGTGGCGTTGAGGTCTGGTGGAAAGCATGTTCGAAGGCCGAAGAGAGCCGAAGGAAGACTGTTGACCCAATCACTTGTCATGCTAGCCTTCAGTGCTTGTTTGAGCTGACGATGTGGGCGTTCGATGAGCCTGTTTGCTATCGGGTTTGTAAGCAGTTGTATGGATGTGATTTATTCCGAACAAACTGTTGAATTTGTGGAATAGGTGCGATTCGAATTGCGAACCCTGGTCCGTCGTGATGGTCTTCAGAATTCCATATCATGAAAACCATTTGGAGTATAATGCTCGTGCACAAGTCTCTGCGGATGTATCTTGGATTGGGATTGCTTTGATCTATCTTGAGAATCGGCAGATAACGGTTAGAAGGTATTCGTAACCTTGGGAATTCAGAAGTTTACCCACAATGTCGATGTTCAGATGGGCGAATTTCTCCGACGGCACAGGAAAAACTCTGAGAGGCGATTGGGTGTGTTTGTGCACTTCGGTTCGTTGACAGGCGATACAAGCACGGGCAAAGTTAGTGACGTCTCGTTTTATGTTTGGCCAGACGAAACAGTCGGTGAGGAGTTTCACAGATGCTTTGACCCCTGGATGGCATAGAGAATGAAATTTTTCAATTCTGTATTTGGGGAGAAAGGTTCGCTGAATTTTTAGTGAATTTTGATTAGAAGTCGACTCTAGTCGAACTAGAGTCGAGAAGTGTGGCAAGCTCTGGATCAGTATGTTAGGCGTCAGCCAGAAGAGCATAGTCGATTTCGTCAAGATGGAGTGCGTCAGCTTCTAACCGAGACAGAGCGTCTGCTGTAGTGTTGAGAATGCCAAGCAGATATCGGATGTCGGTAGTGTACTCGCTGATGTAACACAACTGACGATCGGAGACGCTGACTCGAGCTTCTGGTGGAATGCGTGGGAAATTGGTTTATGGTCAGTCACAATGGTAAGGTGACGACCTTGCAACTGATAGCTAAAATATTTTACTGCGAGGTAAATAGACAATAGTTCGCGTTCGTAAGTACTCTTAAATTTCTGAGTAGAATTGAACGAGGTTAAGGGTTTCAAGCGATCGAGTAAGTCGATGGGGGATCCTTATTTGAGGCGGTTGTGTTTGGGAGCTGCCAAGATAAGCCTTGCCGATTGGCGACGAGCATGGATAGCCACCGGTCGTGTGTAGAGCAGTTTGTCGAGGATCCGAAGGATGCGTTGGTGTGGTTGTCATGAACCAGAGGAACATCTGAAGAAAGTTCGCAGAGAGCGGCTCCAGCATGCATACCATTGCTGTAAGCAGAAAAAGTCAAGAGTTCGGATGCGGATGAGCAAGTAGAGTTGCGTCGGCGAGCACGTGCTTGATGTCGGTGAAAGCTTTCAGCTGGTCTTCCGTGAGTTTGAGCGCATGTGTTGGCTTGTATTTACCTTTAAGGCAACGTTGGAGCGGATTAATGATTTGAGAAGATAGTGGGATGAATCTTTTGTAGAATGCGATCATACCGAGGAAACGTTTCAGCTGTTTTAACGTTCCAGGAGGTGGATAGTCTTTGATGGCCGCGACTTTGTCTGCGAGCGGTTTGAGACCATGGGCGTTGATGGTATAGCCCAAGAAAGTTAGTTCAGGGACAGCCAGGACTGATTTGTTGGCATTGAGCACGAGGCTGTAGGCGTCAAGACGTTGGAAAACACTATACCAAATATGGTATAGTGTACACTACTATACCATATATGGTTTAGTAGTAGTTATAGTAAAATACTCTGCATTGTCCAGGAAAAGTGATATGGTATGTACTTGGTAGAAATAGATTCAGACCAGTAAAATGTCACCCCTCGGATATTTATGAGAGAGTTAGGCTTTTACTACTTATTCAGAATTATTTTCTTTTCACTTCCTAAACTAACTTATATAGGAGGAGGGGCCGCCTCACCCCTGAAAAACCCTTGAAAACACCCCTTATGGGCCCCTGTTTTTGGGAAGAGGTTCTGCTCTTAAACAGGTTTTTCTTTGTTCCGACATGAATGGGGAAGCAATAGTTCATTTTGTTTTGACAGTTAATGCTTTTGGAAAAACTTTTTACTTCTGATCCCCAAAATATTTTCGTATATTTAACAAATTTCTTACTGAGCACTTGTAAAAAGCGTGAAATTCTTAATGCTATGAACAGGGTGTCTATCATCATGGAAAAGTCACGAAGTCCCAAGAAAGTTATAAAATTTGAGTGAAGGTGACATATTTTTTGATTCTCCAGAGATTTTTTTTTTTTTTTTGATTTTTCCCCCCTTAAAATCTAGGCTTTGGATAAACTGTGGCATTGAATATTTTCTTCTTCTTCTCGGGTTTTATTATTATTTTTTTTTTGCCCTTTAGGGATGGATGGAAGAGTGGCAACAGAAAAGAACAATGTCAATGTGTAGCCACCTTACTTTGGGGCATACATTATATGGGTGAGGCAAAAAAGCTATTTAGACTGGGTGAACAAAAAAGAACTTTTCTTTCTTTGTTTGTCCGGACTAGAGGAGGGGGGACTGTTATAGACCATGGCAGTAGGGAGTCCTCTTGGGAACAGAGTATTGGTTTTCTGTAAAAAGGACATGACCTTTCCCCCTCATCGTGGAGAAAGACTCTTGGATCTTAGTCAGGTCCTCAACTTATAGTTTTCACTGGGTGGGGGCTCTGTAGTGATTTAATGGCATGAAAAAGCAATAATGCTGATTGTCCTGGGCCTATTTATGCTTTGAAGTGGTTCTTTTATATGGTGAAAATATCTGCCAAACTTTTTGGGAAGTTGTTGATAAACCATGAATTACGCAAGGGAGGCAGCTGACAAAAAAGAAACTTCTAAAAATGAATAAGAAAAGGAGTATGTGAAATCCATCCTTCAGAAGGACCCTTGTTTGATCTAGTGCAGTGTTTCTCAACTGCCAGGCCCCGGCATCCGCCAAACCGGGCCATGAGTAGTTTGTTTCATTTTTACCCATTTATTTCCCATTACTCTTGTATATGCCCAGGCCTTCCAATCAAGAAAAAGAAATCAACTGTGCCGCAGGATTTCAAAGGTTAAGAGCCACCGGTGTAGTGGCCCCACGTCCTGCAGTAGGGCCCCCTAAGCTGAGATCTTTGTGGGCTTGTGTGTCTTGAGCCCTTAAGGTCCACTTTCTATGGGGCGTTGTATTTAAATCAATTTTAAATTTAAAAGTTTTTAAAAATTTAATTTTTTTTTCTAAATTCACTTGCATTCCTTCTTTCATTAAGACCCCCTATTTTATTAACCCCCCCCCCTTTAGGTGATCGCTACTCTCAGTTTGGGAACCACTGATTTAAGAAAACGGTCCCAGCATGGCTCATTTTGTCGAATGCAGGGCTCCCACTCGTCCTACCTTTTGGAGTCCACTTTTATCCCACTTTTGAACTATTTTCTAGTTTTTGTCCTATTTTCCTACTTTTTTAATGAAATACTATCAAAAAATTTGTGTTATTGATTTTAATTGAGGGAATCTCGGACATAGTGCCAAATGATAAAAATGTAGTCGATTGCGATGAATGATTCTGCCAAAGCAGAAATTGTATTGTTTTTAAGTTTATTTGGGAGCGGTTGTATGTGGACCATTTGGTGGTTTAGTAATTTTTCATTTGATTAGTTTGAGGGTTCTACAAGTAGAGTAGTCATTAAAAACTTCTGGTTGAAAAAAAAAAATTGTATTTACTTACTTCATGATCATGGACAGTAACTAACATTCACCGTTCAAAATTATGGTGCACATTTTGTGTATAGGTGAAACGACAGTTTGCATAACAAAGCAGTTAGGTAAATAGACCTATTCTAGGTTTTATGACTTTGATGATATCCAATAAGATTCAATCATCTTTTGTATTTTTAGCACATGCAGAGGCATAAACAATATTTACAATGCTCAAATAAAGAGTTAGAAATGAAAATATTTCATTTTTCAAAATGATTACACTACTTTACCACACACGAACTCCGGTCATGTATCACCATACGGCAATTTCCAACCAGGGAAGTTGGGTGAGAAATGAAGGCACCATCTATTGGTGGTCGCCCCAGGCTCAGTAGGTAAAGAACTTATTTCTGATGTTCTTCCCTGGATTCGAACCCGTGGACCTTGATGGTAACCTTCATTGTGGAAGATGAGCATCTTATCACTGCGCCACTCTGGCAAAATGATTATACTGGTATTGAACACTAAAATTTAAACAAATCCTTTTCAAAAGAGATTGACAACGCAGTAAAACCATTTGGTCCACCTTGACTTATTTATATCAGACTTTTTTCGTAATTTACACATTTTACACTGCTTTTTGAAGTGGTATCGAAAAAGTGTCATTCTTAAAACACTTACATATCTTCATAATTTGCTGTGTGTATTGTCAAAGAGAGGACAGACTGGACTGTGGAAGACTCCCAAAAAAAAATAATGTAATATATTGTGAGGGAGGAGGGCAGAATTATCTGTGGTTGCTAAGACCCTATTTTGGCCAAAATGTTTTTTTGTAACCAAGTCTTTTGTCATTTTGCTTTGGCTCGAGTCAATCTTATAGGGTACTGAAATAGTGCTATGAAAAAAAAAATTCCATGGATTTTTTTTTTTATTATGCTATGATTATTTTGTCTAAGAGGGATACCCTCCCCCGTCCTACTGTTTTCTAATTTTTTGAGTGGGAGTCCTGCGAGGGGCAAAAATGAAATGCGAGAAAAGTCACCTAAAAGTCCCTGTAAAGTTAGATAATTTTGCTTTTGATATTTGGTAGACACCCTGAAGTAACTTACCAAAGTGGATTTATAGAAATGCTTGTGTATTAACTAATTTCAACTGTATAATCAGGTACTGAAGGATGTGTAGTAATTGAAGGTGTTTATTTTAATTCCAGCAGCCAGAAAACCTTTTGGAAGGAGATGTGAAAGAAATTGATGCATGTGTAAATGTTCCCACTTGTGCATCTCCAGAAATGAAAAAGGAAGAGTGTGGTAATGATACAAAAATCTGTTTATCTGTCAAAGTTGAGAGTTGTAGTGAAAACACAGCCAGCAGCGAAGATAGCTCATCAATGAATTTTGAGAGAACCACAGATCTTGAAAAAGATCTGGATAATAAATCTAATCTCTTTGACAACACGCAGCCAACAACAGGTTCAGATGATGAGAGAACTATACAAATAGTTGCAGAGAGTGTTTCGTGCGACAGTAAATCCAATTTGGAAGAGGATTTAAAAAGACCTAAAACTGTGACAGAAGATGTAAATGTGAAAAAACACAATAAATCTATGCATAATAGTGATATTAAAATTAGCCAAATGAATGAATGTGAAGAACATCCTGGTGCTCAACAAAATTGTTCCAAAAAAGAAGAAAATACTCCTGATCCAGTTGATTCATTGAGTAACGGCTCTGACAAAACAAGCGGAAACACGGAAGATGTTAAAGTTCAAAGCAATAAAATGGTTCATGAATCAGTAGATTGTGATGTAGAAGAAAAACTGAGCAGGGAAACAAAAAATGTTGTACAATCTGCTGTAAACGCACAAATCACTGAAAAAACAACTGATTGTGGCGAGTCTATAACTGAGAACAGTGTTTGTACAAGTGATTTGGTAGGTTCAGAAACTTCGAAACGTCGAGAACTATGTGAGTCTATTGGGGAAGAGACACCATCAAAAAATGGTGCAGCATCATTGTCGGAAAGTAATGAAAGTCACCTGGATGGTAATCTGTCAGCGCCAAAAAAGCGTAAGGTAATGGTTTTTTTTTTGCATTGAGTTTGTTGAAGAACATAAACTGTGTATACAATCAACCCTTGATATTTTCTGGGGTCAAGTACCTGAGGTCACTAATTTTTGTGTCTAATTTCTTCAAAATGATCCATATACAGTATTGCAATATTATTGTGATATTGGTCAGCAATATCCCAAAATCATATTGAAACAATCAATACCTTCCTTGCAAGGTAGCTGAACACATAGAATTTCATGATTTCCCTGTATAAGCTGATCATCCTATAGCTATGGATATTTGTATATTAGGGAGGTATTGTATTAAAAAATGATGGTCAATGCAGTAAAACTACCTGGTTCACCTTGCCTTATTTACATCAGATCTTGTAATTTACACATTTTGCATTGTACTTTTGAAAGTTGTCTCGAAGGAGCGTCATTCTTAAAAAATGTATGTCTTCAAAATTTGCTGTGCATTGTCGAAGAGAGTTGACAAACTCTACTTTTAGGAAGACTCCAAAAAATTTAATATATTATGAGAGCACTATATTTAATTTTCTAGGCTTCGTATCTCTAAGCGTACTCAATATTTCAAATATCGAGAATTCTATGCAATTTTTAAAATTATTGATGTGACAGAAAACCCCACCGAAATTTCCGCATTTCTACAGTTTAAAATCGATAATTTTAACACTGATTTCTATGGGAGATCATTCTTTGCCTTACCCTCAAAGCGATGCTGATGATGGTGTCTATTCAAAAAGCTCTCATTACTGGGAGAATTGAATAAAGTGGCAAACCATTATAAAGGCATAAATATTATACATATACTGACAGCGTTGAAGAAATAACAAACCATTGTAAAGGCATATACACGTCTTAAACGCATTGCTAGGGAACCACGGTAACCAAAGTAAACGTTCGAAAAGTGATTGTTGAGGCCCAAAAACCATTGTTGTGCGACAGTTTTTTGCCCATTTGGAGCATTTTCCCTGCTCTGACGAAATTTTAAAGTAGCCTATCGTTCAAGTCGGGTCCCATTCAGTATATATGCAAAATTTGGCGATGATTGATCTAAAATTGTAGATTTGTATAGAGAACATACACACAGAAAATCAATTTTATATATATAGATTAACGTCAAGGAAATGACTTACCTACAAAATTACTTTCTTAAAGATTATTAAAATTCTTACAAATCTTATAGAAAACTAATACAACAAAAATTCAAATCGAATTTCGCTAGGATCACCAGATTTTCATTTCGATAGAATTTATATTGAGGTTTTCGTCCCTTTTTGAAAGTCGATTGGAAGTTCCTCATTAGTTTCTTGAAAGAAAAAAGATTAGATGTCTTTTTAGAATCTTGATGTGGCCACACCTTGCCAAGGTCACCTAGACAGAGATACTGTCTAGGAACCTCATAGGAACCTTTACCGTTACTCACCTGGTATCTGAAACAAGATCCATGAAACTCCGAAAAGATGTTCAGTTGTATGTATGCACGGTTTGTTAAAATTTTCCACACACGCACACATATGTTGCGCTCAGGGGCAGCTCAAGACAAAATCTCTACCCAAGTTGGACCTATATTTGGGCCCCTCTGACCTACCTGATTAAAAAAAAAAATGTTTGTTTCAATTGCTTCGTTTTGATGCATTCAAAGGAGCACCAATATTTTATGTCAAAACATATGTCAAATTTCTTTTGGTCTTCTACCTTGGATTTCGCGCTCCTCCTAGAGCGGACAGAAACCATTTCCCAAAATCTATGTGCTGTTCGTATATAGGTGCACTGCCCATATTATTTTCTTTTCGAAAAATAACATTAATATTATATACACTCAAACCTCCAATTTTTTTCTCATCTGTCATTTTTCATGTATATTTTATAGTTTTTTTTATAAATACGTATCTTAAAGATATTTTTCTAGTAATCAGGGGTGGGAACTCTGCGCCAATTGCACCGCACTGCGCCAAAACTAATATCTTGCAGCATTTTCGCATTTTTCTGCGCCAAATAGCGAATTTTCTTCAGTATGCCCGGAATTTCGGAAAGGATGCCAAAAAAATTTTGTTCCTGCTAGCCACGAAACATTTCTTTACGAGAGAGAAGAGCGTGTTTTATTCCACTATACTTAAACTATCGGCCCCTGATCGGGCTTTCCATCGCGAAACCCTGATATTGTCCGCGATCGTGGAACTGAAGATGGCTTGCAATGCCTTTCAGCTTTAAAGTGCAAATTCGAGTGTTTCCGTTTAAAGAAAAAGTCACTGGAAGCAGCAGAAATTACTGTAGTCGATTGTCATTGTGTTAAATCCCTATGTTTCGTGAAAAAAATTTCATTCCGGGAGTAAAAAGCGCATGTCCGCCGAATTACGGATGTTAGTTTAGAAGCTTTGCCGAATAACGAGCGTTAAATCGCTAATTTTGCCGAATAACGAGCGTTAAATCGCTAATGTTGCCGAATAACAAGCGTTAAATCATCAATATCGCCAAATAACGAGCGTTAAATCGTCAATCTCGCCAAATAGCGAGCGTTAAATCGTCAATCTCGCCAAATAGCGAGTGTCAGATCACCAATCTCGCCAGATAATGAGTGCTGAATCGCCAAACATCGAGTTGATTGTTCCGAAATTCTCTCCCATTTTGCAACAATTTCTTTCCAAGTATAAAAAAATTAAAAACTTATAAAATTTTTTTAGCTCATTTGAAGTGCTGCTGTTCAAGGCAGCAAATAGTGCCCACAGTAAGCAAAAATCATCTTAAATAGATGGGTGCAAAAAATTTTATGATAGCCGCTCTTTCAAACAAGGTGTCAAAAGCCTAAAACACAAAAATCAAGCTGACGAAAATATGTTTGATAACAAAATACAGTGCAGTTTATTTTGAAAAGGGTTGAGGGTTAACGAAAATATTCTTGTTAATTTCACTGTTCCAATTTATAAATATCTGCTCCGAATCTCATATTTTGCTGCTCCAAATCCAGAATTTGCTGCTCCAAATCCCGAATTTGCTGCTCCAAAACTGCTCCAAATCCTGAATTTTGCTGCTCCGAAATGGACTTAGTCACTTCCCACCCCTGAGTAATGTATATTTAACGCATGTGTTTCGGCTCCCCTTCTCATTTGGTGCTCGGTGCAATTGCACCGGTCGCATTGCCCTAAGACCGCCCCTGGTCACTGGAATTTCTTTAAAGCAGGGGGGGGGGGAAACGAAACAAAATAGCTGATAGGTGGTGCTGACATACACAAGTCAAAGAAAAGATACACAAATAATGAACAGAATGCTTCTAAATAGTTTATTTCAGCAGTATGTGTTCTACATGACCACCAGCACAGGGGATAGATAACACATTCCAGATGAGTCACAATTCAGCAACGGCAGAGTGCAGCAAGTCCACATACACAGTTTACAACGGTGAACTGATTGTAGATTAGGAGCACAAGTTCTTATAACCATCTCATTTGCATATTTCCACCAAAGTCTCTCTTACCGGCACCACTTATTGTATGTTTTTTTTTAAAGTTTTTTCCCTTTCTTAAAAAAATTCCTGTGACCTAGTGAATGCTAACCCTGCAAACAGTTTTTTATTTCGGTTGTTTTTCCTGTTTTTATTCATTTTTAAAGTTTCTACTGACTTTTTGCCCACCCTGTATATTTTAACACTAATTTCTGCTTTTTTCTTTTGTGAAACACATTTAGCACACCTGTTACCAACTACTTGTAGTTCGCGAACCATACTTGGAAAGTACTGACACAGGGAAGAACCCATACTTTTTTTTATGTTCAAAGAGTTCAAGAAAGAAAAACTTTTGAGAGCAAATCTTGTGGGCTACTTTTCTTGTGTGATAATGTATAACTTTCTTTCACTTTCATGTGAAAAAGTAGCAGTTATTCAGAAATCCTTGTACGGAGGGTGACCTCAATCCATCCAATGGGATGCATTCTGTTCCAAGAAAATATGCCTGTTTGGAGGTGGCCATTATGGGAGGTTTCAGTGTATTAGACATAATACAGTAAAATCTGTATAAGATTGAAATCTGTCTTCAGCAGAATTTTAAAATATTCTCATCAATGATTAATGTGTACCTTTTTGAAATGAAAAAATGTCTAAAGTAGAATATTATTTCAGTCTCTGGATGTTCTGTTTCATACAGGTTTCATTGTACAAATTTGTTTGTGCACTGGAGTAACTTTTTTTCCACTTCTGCTGGCTGTTAGTTGAACCATTGAGTGGTGATAAGGCATTTATTTGTTGATAACAGAGCTTGTAGGAATATAATGCAACTTACAATCACAGATTAGACATATTTTGTAGGTTTATTTACTAGTGCATTGAACTTGTTTAATTTTAGGGTGTTACACAGTTTAACTTCACTAATTCAATTCCAAATGTTTCCCAAGATCTTTCACAAACATAACATATTTTCATTCCTGTGTTCATCTGTTAAGCCATGCTAATCCTAAGCCTTGAAAGTTAGCCCTGCTGAATGTTGAAGAAAAAATCTTTCCATCTATGAAAAAAAAAAAATCTTGAGCAAAAATATACAATTATTAAAAAAAATTGATTTTCATCATCCCAAACAATTGTAACGCATGAAAATTCTGAAAATGCAGTATTTACCTGACTATTAAAAAAAGGTTTTTCTTCTGATTCATATGTTTTTGTCTTATTTTTGATAAAAAGTTTTATAAATGGTCTAAGTAATGTCTATAAAAGTGAATCTTTTTTTTTTTTTGTATAAATTATTCATATATATATTGCATTTAAAATGCCTAGGTGACATTGTCAGAGTACCGACAAAGGAAACGGGACAATCATTGCCCTTTACCGGTGAGCGCCGATAAGAAAAAGAGCAACAACTGCATTTTGAAGTCTACTGCAACTCTGGAGGTGTCCAGCAGCGAAGAGATAAAGTTAGCTGCACTTCCATTGTTTGAAACACCTCTATTGAATGCTAAAGCGAATGATTCTTCAAAAGAGGACAAAGGTAAGCATTTAGTTTTGATTGTTTACCTATTTACTACTTCCTTGTTTTTGCATGTTTAATAGCATTGGCTATCATCTGACTGATCAGCATAAATTGAATTGTGCATTGTTATTTGTTATATCATTTTGTGACCTTTCCAATTTAGCAATACTTTCTCAGCTATATACAGCATAAGAGATATTTTGTTTGGCCTTTCCAACATTAAAAAAAATTATTTATTATGAACTTAGGGGAGAAATCAAAGGTTAAACAACAATCTACACCCTCATTACCACAGAAGAGAGAGAAGTTAGCAGACCGGTTGAAAAGGGAGTTTGGAGTTGAAGACATCACTGACTCCAAAGAAGAGTCGAAAACAAGTAAGTTATGAGTGATCTTGATTTTTCTTTTAAATGACCACCGGAAATGTGATATGCTAATTGTCTTCTAACTATGATATCACAGAGTTGCCAATGACGTGCTATAGCACATCAAATACCTGGAAAATTCCGACCTTCAAAAAGTGGTTTTACTACTTTGTATATTGTATTGCATTGATATACACACATTGTTAAAGAATTAGATAGATACCTAGTTGCTTTCCTGAATGAGAGGCAGTGTACGGAATTTTCAAATTTCTGAGTTTTCATTTCCCTTCCGGTTATATACCGGAAATTACGATACTTTTGCAGCCATCTGCTGGCATTCAAAGACAATCTATACTGCATAAATTTGTGTTGTTCCTACAAGATTTCGAATGCACATTTTTTGGAAAATCTTAAACAATTTGGAATGCCTGTTCAAATTATAGAACATTTTCTGAGAGATCGTTCAGAAAAAAGAAAAAAAATCTAAAATGCAAAACTCTACCTTGAATAGAGATATAGATGGCTTCTTTCTCAGCCAGAGATATCAAGGAAACAGTTATTTTCCGGATATTATGCTGAGGTGAGCTCGGAAAGAAAAGTCATCACGTCTCCGCCGGGACTCTAACCCAGGCCTCTTGCATACCGGGCAAGCATGCTACCATCTACACCACTGGAGACACATGAATCTGCCTTCCTGATTTCACGCACTGTGTCGTGAGGCGCTGAAGTAGAGGCATTAGTAGCCTCTCTTAACTTCAGGAAATGGCCCCCGGGTGGGACGGTTTAGAGAGATATAGATGGCTTCTTTCTCAGCCAGAGATATTAAGGAAACAGTTATTTTCCGGATATTATGCTGAGGTGAGCTCGGAAAGAAAAGTCATCACGTCTCCGCCGGGACTCGAACCCAGGCCTCTTGCATACCGGGCAAGCATGCTACCATCTACACCACTGGAGACACATGAATCTGCCTTCCTGATTTCACGCACTGTGTCGTGAGGCGCTGAAGTAGAGGCATTAGTAGCCTCTCTTAACTTCAGGAAATGGCCCCCGGGTGGGACGGTTTAGAGAGATATAGATGGCTTCTTTCTCAGCCAGAGATATCAAGGAAACAGTTATTTTCCGGATATTATGCTGAGGTGAGCTCGGAAAGAAAAGTCATCACGTCTCCGCCGGGACTCGAACCCAGGCCTCTTGCATACCGGGCAAGCATGCTACCATCTACACCACTGGAGACACATGAATCTGCCTTCCTGATTTCACGCACTGTGTCGTGAGGCGCTGAAGTAGAGGCATTAGTAGCCTCTCTTAACTTCAGGAAATGGCCCCCGGGTGGGACGGTTTAGAGAGATATAGATGGCTTCTTTCTCAGCCAGAGATATCAAGGAAACAGTTATTTTCCGGATATTATGCTGAGACCGGCAGAGACGTGATGACTTTTCTTTCCGAGCTCACCTCAGCATAATATCCGGAAAATAACTGTTTCCTTGTCTACCTTGAATATTCACAGTTTTGTCATCTAGCTGCTATGTGGTAGTGTCACTGCATCTCATCGCAAAAATCACTAGTGTGTGCGCAGAATCAACTTTTGGAAGGCTGAAGGATTTCTTTCACAGAAACTAACTAGAGGTCACTAACACTCAAAAAGAATTTTAAATTAACGTATAGTATGAAAATGTGTTTTTTTTCCAATATTTTTATTTTCTACAAAAATATTTTTAACTTTTGATCTTTGGGGAGCATGGGCCAACATTAACCCCCCCCCCCCCCCATTCTCAGATTTTACCTTTGGTGAAAATCCAGGTTTAGAACCCGTGATTGTGCAATGGTAATTGGCTAAAAATATGATTTTCTAAGGTTTTCTAATTTTGAGTTGGCTACTCCTTTGAAAAAAAAAACCTCTGGTTGCCACAGCAATCACACAGACCTACAACACAAATATATATACCTTAAATTTCAAATCCACGTATTACCAATTTGAAGGATAGATGCAGATCCAGGGTGTGCGATGGGGAGCATCAGGTCTAGTGCTCTGGACTAGAGGGTGTGCCAAATTTACCCTTTATATTCTATAAGCGTCTACATAACACGGGGGTGCCAAAATACCTGCTTGCCCCATTTAAGAAAGTATCTAGTTGATACTTTCTAGGCTATACTGTACTTAAACCCAAACTCTTTTCAGGCCCTAGATAGATGACACCACCTACTGAACACAGAGCACGCCAAATGCCGGGCACACACATAAGCACACTGTTAAGTTTCACCAACACACAAATCTGACATAGCTCCCATATTGAGATGTGAAAATATGTGGCAGTTGAATGGCGACAGGTCAGAGTGGTGGACCATCAGGGTGAGAAAATAAAATCATTCTACCAGGAAATCACTTCACAAGGATTTTTATATCAATAGGGAATCAGAAGATATTATTGAGAGCCAAGATTTTTTTAACGAAATGGAAATCAATCAGAAGAATATTAATAAATCAATCTATTAGTAAATATATAAATGTATGCCTCTAACTTTTAATTACAGTGGATCCTGCTTATGTTTTTCAAAAAACTGTCATAAACACTTTAAACGGGAAATCTTAATGAGAATTACCCTGAGTTGGGATCAGGGTTTAAGCTATGGTTGCATTTTTTGCAAAATGCGAAAGAAAATCTTAAAATGTGAAAGAAGTGGTAGCCACTTTTGCAAAAGTGTGTACATCATTACATTAGCATTTTAGCATTTTGCTAAAGCTTTTCTCCCCATTTTCGCTTTTTTGTGAAAGGAATTTTTTATCTAGCTTAAACCCTGGTTGGGATTGTGAAAATTTAAGTCGTACTAAAATGTTCTAAATGGGAACGTTAAAAGCGGGATCGACTGTGTATTTGTTTTAGATTTATTACATTTGTTAAATTCCATATGTTAAATTCTCAGTTAATGGGCTTCTTTGCAAGCTTTTCCTGCTAGAGTAGACAATGAAAGTGAATGAACCTTTGGATAGAACATGTTTTTATTAATGAATTATTTATTTGAATTCGCAGAAATGGAACAAGAACATGGCCCACTGCTGTCTCAACGAAGAGATATAAGCAGGTGATCAAAGACCTGGGGCATGCTAGAAAAAATTCATAGAGATACCAGTGAATTTTTGGGGAAGTGAGGGACCATACTTTTTTAAAGAGAATTTTTTTCGAGAGGGACCTATTTTCACTCAAAAAGAACCCAGATTTTTCAAATAAGACCCAGGTAAATTATTAGAGTACAGCACAGCGTCATTTCTGTATTAATTTCTCTTCCCCCTTCCCCAAATTACATTTCGTTGTGCCCAGCAGTTAATTAGTATAAGAGAAAATTGACTTATTCAAAATTAACAAACTTAAAAAATTTTGGATTGGAAAATTTTGGATACGAGTAGATACTTCTGTAGGGGATTTGAGTTGTTTAACAAAAGGCGAAGCATTGAAAACATTCGCTTGTTTCATTTGCAATATTTAACATAGATATAACAAGATTTTATCTTCGATTATTTGCACTATTTCACTTCTTTTCAGTCAACATATAGTTTTTAATATATGCTCGTACAAAAAATTATTTTTCTCGCTATATGCAAGGTCATTATAAGTGGGCTATACTGTACTTAAACCCAAACTCTTTTCAAGCTCACTCGATAAACAGGTAATTCTTCCGTGAATGAAATTGAAACATTTCTACATTCCTTTTATTGGGATATTTTTTCAGAACTTGTATAATCAATATTGGTCAGTGAATTTTTTTTTTCTTTTAGATGCAGAGCATCAGGCCACCATCACCCCATTGCTCAACCCTACGCAGGATTTATCTCATCAAATGATACCATACTGTACTCCACCAGTGATTAGCGACACTACTGGTCCAGTTCAATTCAACTATGCAGGAGGGGTACCACCCCAAACATACGCACAACCATCTTCATTCATCGTGTCAAAGGTTGGTTTTATTTATTTTTTCTCAGGGGCTCTGTAGCTGATCCAAGAAAACAAATAAAACTTTTACGCAAAATCAAAGAATGAGAAACAAAAAAGCTATAATATATAAACAGGAAATGAAAAATATTGCAGGACAGGAAAAATATTCGAAAACAGTATAACATATCATTCAAACATTTTGAATACTAAACTAATTTGCCATCAGATTTTTTACATGATGTTTGGATAACTTTTTTTGGTTATAAAAATTAGCATAGATAAAAGAAAAAAACAGTTTTGTAATTAAATGTTTAAGATTAATTTGAGTTTTCAAAAATTTAATAAGAAAACTGATAATGACAACAATAAATGCAATTATTGAAGGAATAAAAATTATAGTTAAAATATTGACAAAAATAACATGAGTCTAGAAGGCTTTTCTAATATGGAAAAATTTAGCTGTTCTTAATTAATTTTTGGGTGCCGATTCCAGATCTGGTCTTAAAAAATAGCCATCACATCTAGTTTTTTGTTACATGGTATTTAATTTCATGAATATTTTTCAAAACTTACATAGTTAGGCTATGTGTGTTAAATGATACTAGAAATTATATTTGTTTTTTGCCATGTAAAACTTGGGGAATGGCAACACTGATTTTATTTCTGATTATGATTCTGATTATTTCTGTATTCTTCATTTTTTTAATGGAAAGAGAAATACAGGCTTTATGTTATGTAGAACCCTTTAGTCAATAAATGGAGCTAAGTCAATGATGCAGATGCATTAATGTTCCAAATAAGTTTTGCTGCCACCACTTCACATTAAATTGGGGCTGATCAGAGGTGTATACGGGGGGGGGGGGAATAGGGGCTTATGTCCCTACAAAGACAAAAATTATAATTTTTTTGTGAAAAATAAAAATATTGATAGACTAATAAAACACCTTTATCAGTCGTTTTAATTAATATCTGTTAACTTAAAATTTTTTAAAGAATAATAACTAAAAATTTATCTAGAAGAACATCCTTGGAACCCCCTAAACATTTTGACCCCTGCTAAGTCGATCCTGCATTTGCCCTTGGACCTTGATGGAAAACATTATGAAGGCTATGGACAAAAGTGGACAAGTTTCTCGCACCTAAAAGTGAATTTTCCAAAATCAAATGAGAACTAAATGGAGTATGTACTATTTACAGTTCCTCAAATAAGGAAACTAGGATTTTATATATATATATATGTATATGTGTGTGTGTGTATAAAATATAACTCGCTGCATCACATTCATTCACATCTGCAATGAATTGTGGGGGGGGGGGAAGTTAGGGAACCGAGACAGATGGAACCCTTCAATGATGAGTGATTACTGTTGGTTTCTGCAGAAAGAAGACAACACACGATACATAAGAGAAAAAAATGAATTTTTATAAAATACTGGAAAAATTAGCATAAATTTAATTTTTTGTACATGTATGTGCACTGTGGATATTATGTGTATGAGAGAAAAAAATTATTTTTGTTATTTCATACATAACGATGTATGGATATGATAAAATAACTATCATAACAAATATATTATAATTTTTATTAAGATAAAGAAAATATACCAATTATCTCCATTTTCGAGATTTGTAAGTTTTTCTTAGTGTACATGTATTTCAAAAAATTACCATCATTCATATAGAAAAAAGTGTATGTGATGGAGATTTTTTACTACCATATTTGGATTCAGCACCCCAAAATCAGTCTAGAAAAACTTACTTCACTCATGTTATGAAAAGAAGACTAGAAGGAATTGTTAACTAGTGTAATTGTTCTCGAACATTTTGAATGAGCTTTTGAATGATTTTTATTTACACGTGAGTCAGGCTTTCTCATAGAATGGCTCTTTCAATTACCAGGTTCATGTTTCGCTTGTTTCTTCAAACCCAACCGAACTCGCACAATTAGTTTGTAAATGAGAATATACCAGGGCTCCCACTCGTCCTACTTTTTGGTAAAATGTCCTACTTTTGTCCTACTGTCTAGTTTTTGTCCTACTTTTGTCCTACTGTCTAGTTTTTGTCCTACTTTTGTCCTACTGTCTAGTTTTTGTCCTACTTTTTTACCAAATCCTATTGGCAAAATTTGTGTAATTGATTTTAATTGAGCAGGGAATCATTGATATGTTGCCAAATATTACAAATGTTGGAGAATACAATTAATGATTCTGCCAAAGCAGAAATTGTATTATTTTTAAGGTTATTTGGGGGATGTATATGGACCATTTGGTTGATTAATTTTTCATTTGCTTAGTTTGAGGGTTCAACAAGTATAGTAGTCATGAAAAACTTCCGTCTGGATGGAAAAAATAATTTTGTATTTATTACTTCATAGTCTTGGACAGTTAACTAACATTCATCATTCAAAATTATGGTGCAAATAGGGGAAACATCAGTTTGCATTACGAAGCAGTTGGATACATAGGCCTATCCTAGGTTTGGTGATTCTGATGCTACCCAATAGCATTCAGTTGTCTTCTGTATTTTTAAGTATTTTTTGTATTTTTCTGTATATTTATAAACAATATTCACAATGCTCAGCAAAGAGCTAGAAATGGAAGTGTTCATTTGTCAAAAATGATTACACTGGAATTGAACAGTAAAATGTGAACAAATCCCTTTAAAAAATGATGGTCAATGCAGTAAAACTACCTGGTTCACCTTGCCTTATTTACATCAGATCTTGTAATTTACACATTTTGCATTGTACTTTTGAAAGTTGTCTCGAAGGAGCGTCATTCTTAAAAAATGTATGTCTTCAAAATTTGCTGTGCATTGTCGAAGAGAGTTGACAAACTCTACTTTTAAGAAGACTCCAAAAAATTTAATATATTATGAGAGGCAGACAGAAAAGAATTATCTGTAGTTGCTAGCACACTATTTTGCCCAAAAATTGGTTTTGTAACCAAGTCATTTGTCATTTTGCTTTGGCTTGAGTCAATCTTACAGGATACTGAAATAGTGCTACAATAAAAAAGTTAATTCAGAATTTAAAATTTTATTTTATTTTTTTTAATTATTTTTCACAAAAAAAAAATTTTTAGAGATTTTTTTTCATTATGCTATGATTATGTTGTCTAAGGGAGTTATCCTCCCCCATCCTACTTTTCAGTCCTGCGTTTTCCTACTTTTTCTCATTTTTTGAGTAGCAGCCCTGGAATATACCCTTATTCTGGCATTTTACATTAATAAAGATAAGGTTGGTTATTCTTGTATCACTCCATGATTTTCTTTTTGACACAGATCACTGCCAACAGGTACTTTGAAAAAAAAAGTGAAATTTTCAAAAAAGTGGACAAACCAGCAGCTTCCTCCATTTCTTTTTCAGATGAACTAATGCCAGATGATAACCAAGCAATGCATTCCAGCTTTTTTTCTGAAGAGTTTTTCACAAAAAAAAAAAAAACAACAGAATTTGTGATGTCATTTCAATCTTTGTTTGCGAGAAGCAACAGAAGTGGTTTATTATGGGGAGGGAAAGACCATCCACAACAGAAATGGAAATAAGAAAGTTACTTGAACGTGCGATTTACAAGAACAAATTAAGGTTGGCCTTTCTGTTATTCGCGAAAATGTGTGAACTTACACTTCAGTATTTCCGGGTACACTACAGTGTCATTTTGAAGGGACCCTTCCAGAATTATAAACCATCTGATTTTTTTCTTCTTTATACACAAGATATATACATATTGTCTACTGACATACTTTTTATACTAAACATCAGTATGAAAAAAATAAAACCCAGACTCTTTTTTTTAAATAATAAACGTATCGGGCATAAAGAATACTGGACATTAAAGTTTCTCTCTGGTTCCTTTTAAATAATAATTTAATAAGACAGAAGGCATGGGAATGGATAAGTAATAAATATAACAAAATAATAAAACGGAACGAATAATAAAATGGAAAGATACAACTTGACCAGTAGATAAAAATCCAAGTGACAGGAGAAAGGAGTAATATAATAATTCACAATGGAACAACTGCTGTTTTTCAAATTTTTAAAAAAATGCAGTGAACAAAAGAAAAAAATCAGTTTGACAAAGCTAGTGCCACCTGGTATCACCCAGTGAAAACTGAGATGTTAAAAAATACAGCAACCCAGAGCCCCATTATGATGGTCTTGGCGACTTATTGCTGGGAAAAAGTTGCTAAAGTCGTGGCAGACTAGGCAGCAGGTGTTCCGAAGCTCCCTACCTTATAAGTTACCACAAAGCTCATATCAGTGGAAGAAACTAGTACAATTAATGTCAATTGTTGGCTTTATGTGAAATCTGTTAAGTTATTCTTTAACATTTCCTTGTTGAATAGCATCATACCGGATGAGTGATATGGTTGATGAAGTGAAAAATACACTTATCAGCCACATTGGGTGCACCAAATTCGCACCACAAATGAACCCTCTGACAACTCTGGGTTGACTGGTTTTAATGTTATTTGTTTGTTATGGTTACAGTATTCATAAAGCTGTCAAGAAGACCTTCTTTGCAGACCACTATCAAACACATCAAGTAGTGAAGTAATTAATTTTTGAATGAACTCTCATCAAATGTAATGAACAATGCCATAAAAATACTAAACTTTGCAAGATTGTGACTTCTCAAAAGCAGCTTGAAAATTATGGGAAGCATCATGGCATTCCTTCTGCTGCATATTGAAGTGAGGTGGTTTTCTTGAGGAAAAACGTTGACATGTTTGATGGAACTTCGTGCAGTGGTAGTCACATTTTTTTGTTGGAACTGACATAATGCTTTATTGGTGATGGTTTTAAATGATGAAGACTGGGTGTGAAAACTTTCATTGTTAGCCAGGTCCCCTTGCATACCAGGCAAGTGCCCATTTGCAAGGGGTCCCAGGTTCGATTCCCAGAGGAGACAAATCACTTTTCTTTTCCAATTTTTGTTTTTGGCACAACATCCAGAAAATTCAATTTCTCAGTATATTTGGGGCCAAAAAACATCTCTTAACCTGTATATTAGTTGTATGTGAGAATATAAATACAGATATATTATAATAAATTTCAAAAGTTTTCAAATAACATAGTTTCATGGTATAGACTTTTTACAAATGTTCGATTGTCTATATTTTTTTTACTTTACATTTCCCTACTATCAGGGTTGGGTTTTTGACATGACAAGCGTCAAAAACGGGTTTAAACTGTCAAAAACCTAAATGAATGCCTTTTGATAATGTTTTGAACACAATAGGTGTACAACATGATGAAAAACTATGTTTTGACATATTACAATGTTTTATTTTTAAACATTAATTTATTACAATAATTAAAACAAAATATTATAATTTGCAATTTTGAATTTTTCAACATAAGAGTCTAGAACATATAAAATATAATTTTACGGTTTATTTATCTAAGCTACTCATTACCTGTGTTCAATTTGCTAAGTGGAATAGAGCTGCTTATTCAAAATATGTATGATAGGGCATTAGGGTTAGGTTTTTAACCCCAGAAACTAACTCGGTATTAAAACTATCAAAATCTTACTGTCAGTGATGTCAAATAGTTTTTGTTAACTTGATAGATATGTTAAATAACAAAACACTTACTTTTATTTTGATTAAAGGGTTTTATATTCAGAATGATAATTACTGAGGAAAAATATCTATTTTGATATTTCAAATTTTCTAATCTGCCCAAAATTTTGTTCCATATAAAAATTCTCACACAGCATCTGTTAATGCACTAATTAAACTCATTTATTTTCACCTAAAAATTTCTTAGATCAGGGTGTATAAATTCACAGAGCTTTAAAGAGTATTTTCAACCAAAGCAGAGCTGACAAAACTTGATACCCAAAGCATTTGTTTTGCAAGTTTGAATACAGCTTCAATTGGAAAACCATTGCATTATAAATGCTAGTAAATGTACCATATCATAGTGCAAAAGTAAGAATAACTAAGTTAGACATATACAAGCTAGCATTGCCAAATTAAATGACATTTTAGTCTTAAAATTTAGTATTTTGGTCGCTAGATATATTTCAATGTTATGCGCAATAAGAGTATCGTTTTAAGTATCAGTAGTTATCTAGATAATTTAATAATAACAGAAATCAACATTGCATACATGATGTAATAAACTTTTTTAAACACTTATCTGTTGTAAAAAGAGGACAGCAGACGGTTTATATCATTGCACACATATATAAGCAGTTGAAGAAATTTTGGAAGGTCAAGAATCATTTTGAATCAGAGAATGTCAAATCATTCCATAGTTTTCCCTTTCATGTTTATGCTATGCTTTATTCAAATTGTATATTTTATAAGGAAAAAAAAAAATTTATATTGTGCAAAATAATTTTGTAGAGAGTAGACAATTATTTTAGAATCATATTAAATATTTATTCTTTGTATAACATAGTCACTTTAAACATTACATGCAATTAACGTGTGCATTTCCAATGGAAATTTTTATATTAAAAAGCTGTATTTTTGAGGTTTTTGACAGTTTTGGCAAAGGTTTTTGACGGGAGTTTTTTGATGTGAAAGTTTAAACCGCGGTTTAAACTGCCATGTGTCAAAAACCTGCCAATCCTGTCTACTATATATATATATACCCCCTTCCCCATAAGACCATTCCTTACCACCATTAAATTTTGAGATATGGGTAGGCCTTACAAGTTGATTCTACAAATAGCTCTGCGCATCAAAATAGGTCGACTAGAATAGCTGACGTGGAGAGCTAGGGGCCAGGTGAGTGAGTGACCAAAAGAGTGACATGAAGAGGAGATAGGTATGTAAGCAGATAGGTCAGAGTGGCAAATTTGGGGAAAGAATAGTCTAGAAAATTTGACACAAATGGGAGAAATGTGATAAAATTTATGTAGCCCCTATAGGTGGCAAGACCATAAATCTGCCTCTGGGTAAAGACATGGTTTGACAATAATGATTGTTTGTCTAGCTTGTTTCTGTGTAATGCTTGTTATAGTGCTACTATCTGCCTCCTATGTTTCGAACTATGAGTGAAGTGTAATGATTGAAGATTTTACTGTTGTAGGCCTGTTGCTCTCTGTGACAAGACTTTTTAATATGAAGATCGGTTTGCAGTCACACTTCAAAGTTGAGAACCACAGAAAACCAACTTCAGCAGACCACCACTGTGGCATAACCTGTCCCCCCCCCTCCCAAAAATGATGTCACACGTATGAAGTAAATTGATGCCAATTGCATAGAAATGTTCCATTTCAATGAGTAAAAAACAAAATTCACCATAAGTTTCAGCCTCTCAACAGTCAAATCTGCAAGATTTGGTGGCTTGGATGACCACAGGGTTGGTAAAAAAAACAGTTTTTTTGGTTTAAACCGGTTTTTTGTTTTAAATAGTATTAACATTAAAAACAATGAAATTTCTGAAAAATCATTCAAACTTCTAATAATTAACTAAAATGAAATGGTTATTAATGTAATTAACACTATTCCCATACTACAATAAATATATCTTACATTTTAACAAAAACCAACTTTTGCAATTTAATTATTTTTTGCTCAACTCAGTGGTGTTTGAAAATTCTTTCAATGTTATTATTAATCATATAGTATATAAAGGTTTTTCTCCAGTTACTTTCAGTATGCTTAATTAGGAAGCTATTTTGAAAAAAGTAATAAAAATTAAGTGAATATAATGTATTTAATGAAGCATAAATAATGCAGATTAATTAGCAATGATTTACGATATACAGGGTGATTATAACTAAGGTTCTGATTTCAAAACACTGTAAAAAAAGAACGATTGTCAAAATAACTTGAAAATTGACATGAATATTCCTGAAAAAAATGCAATTTTATTTGGTAAAGGGGAAAAAATACTTAAAAATGTAAAATTAATGACATCATCCAACATGTGGGAAATTTGCTCGCAGAATGGAAACGATAGCCAGTCATGGCAAAATGATACCTTAATTATAGCATTGCATGATTTCATAATTCATGGAAACATCACAAAAAACGAAGTAATTGAACAAATAACTACAACTTACTTAAGAAATGTTAAATATGTTGTCCAACCTGAGGTTGAAAGCACAAAAATTGTTGTTCAACAACAGAATCGGAGTATGCCATGGTCATGATGTACAGCATCATCTACTTGCACATTTTGCACTTTTTTCTTTTGCGAAAGAAACTTCCATTGCTTCAGGAGTATCCATGCAAATTTTCAAGTCATTCTGATCAGTACTTATTGTATAGTTTTGGAGAATCAAAATTCAAATTATAATCTCCCTGTATATAGCTGATCATTTTTCATAAATCTGTTATTATTATTTAGTAGAACCCTGATTAACTGGGCTTAACAGTGTGAAAGTATAAAAAAAACTGCTATTGAATATTAAGACTGGGAGATATACAGTAGGAGACGTGCTACTTCTTATGGGAATGAAAATGTATGTGAGGTAATGTAACTACTAGTACACCAGTCTTTGTCCTTTAAGGACAGCTGATGTCTTTATTGGATTATAGGACCACCTGCCCCTAGCATGATGGTGTCACTACTGTTGCTGCTTCTTTGTGAAGGGAAAAACAAACCCTGTGAGATAATGCACCACTACATTTAGATGTGTGATGCAATCCTTATTCATGAATTTGCTAAAGATAGAGCATCAGAATGTAGCCAAAGGGTAGAAAATGTGTGAAGGGTAGAAAAAGAAAACCAATATGATATTTTTCAAGGAGAAAAATTATATTTAGGCAACTTTTATTTGATTTTTTGAAAAAAACCGAACTTTTTGTAAAAAAAACCACTTGGTTAAAACCAAGGTTTAAACCAAACAACCCTGGATGACCATGCACCTTGTTAAGTCTGACCGCTCTGATTTCAGGTTACGATGGCATTTTTTTTTTCTTGCCATGATTTTATTGTGTTAATGACAGGTAATTTTACCTTCTGTTGGGTGATAATTGGTGAATTTGCACTAATTTGCAATGGCTATCATGATGTCACATTTATTTAAAGTGGATAGTTTTTACAAGTTCATTTTCATTTATGAAAAAATCTGTTTTTCAGAAATTCCTGTTATAGGTGCCATCTCATCACATTGGATAGTTATTTCCATTATTTTTTTGATATTAAGGCATATTTTTCTGTTTTTGTTGATTTTCTTTCAGTGTACTCATATTATCCTCAAAATTATCTTCATTTGTTTTCTGTATATGTATAGGTACCCTCGGGACAGTATGCGGAAGGACAGAATCACACACCACTGATTCCGGCCATGCATTCTTTAGGGACGGCCGTGGCCGTCCCGCCGCCACCTCCTCCTCCACCACCTCCTCTTTCTACAACTGCACAACAAGGCTGTACTTACTCTGTTCCAATGCATAGCGAAGCAGCGATGTCACAAACAGCACATTTCTTCTATCCGAATAATAATCAAGCCTATGCAGGGGCCACCCAACCCCAGACTCCACAAAATTCTGTTTTTAATTCACCCTTTAAATCCAGAGCTTATAAGTGAAGACAAGAAAAAAAATTGTTGGTGTGTCAGCCAAATGATGAAACAATTTTTAAAAAATAGCTGGAAAGATAATCCCTGTTTACTTAATCAGTCAATCATCTCATTGATAACGATTTTCATTCTATTATATATATATAATATATATATTGCGTCCCATCTGTCTCCCACTGGATGGTGTTCGTAGATTAATTAAGCAGTTTAATCTTTTTTTCTTTTCATTTGGTTGTCATGCAATGGCAGGTATGTTTTCATTTTTCACAGGTAGTTCTGTAGAACTATTGCGCTAGTGTTAACAGACAGCATGTTTTGTTGGTTTTTCTACTGAAAATGCAAAACATTATTGCATCATTTTTTTATTTTTGTTTCTGGCATTGAAATTCTCATGCTTGGTGATAATCATTGGGGCCCCGCAGATGGATGTGAAAAAATTTCTCGCTCTGTGAGACCAAGGTTACATGTGATGTTGAATGAGCAGACAGAGATTCAAAGCATAGATTTGATGCCAGAGGGGCATCCGCTTCCTCACTCTTAGTTTACAGTCCTCAGGATCGTTTATGCAATACTTTTTTTTTGTATTTCCCATAAAACAAGATTCTTTAATTTTGTTGCAGATCTGTTAAGTTTTTTTTTTTTGTTTTTTTTTTATCTCTAAGCCCAGTGATGAAATTGATTTTTAACAGGTGCTGCTGGGTCTAATTAATATCAAAGCAAAAATTTTCCCCGTGTGTTATTCGTGTTATTATCGCAAACATCCTGTGAAATCATTAAAAAATGTACATATTTTTTTTTCTTTTGTATCGACTAAACTTACTGTACAGTATATGTGTAATTGTGTCGACGAAATAAGTATAAATAAATATATAATGGCATAGAAAAAACTTGCAAAGCTAGCGAATTTTAACATACTTATGATCCCACTCATCCTCTCATTTTATTCTCAATCAATGTACAATGTATAAATACTCGCTATCATCAAGAAAAACTGTTCGTTACGTTAAGAAGAAGGACGGTTGGCCCCGCCTGGAACTGCTCAAGTTATATTCATATAGCCATAATACATCTTTTTTTTTTCTCCTGTGTATAGTTACATTTTGTATCATAATTGTCATCAATGTTTCGACACTAAAGAAAGCAGCGAAGGGTTTTGGGCCTGCGTAAATTTTTTTTTCCTTTTTTTTTGTACATTACTTTGTAATTTATTTTTTAAGTTCGTGAATTTTTATTTCATTGTTGTTGATTATTGCTTTTAAAATGTTGCACTTGTACCAAACTGAGTGATATAAAGTGCTAGTACTAAAACATGCCAATTTTCTTTTTTCTTTGATGGATTCTTACTTTTCTGTCTTGCTTATGCACAAGCTGTATATCACACATGATCCTGTCAACCAAATGTGATCGGCAATCTTGAACGGTATGTTCTTCTCTGTAATTTTGAATAAACAAAAGGTCAATGCAGCACCCTGCGTTCTAGCGCACCATACATGCCTACCTACCTTTCCCCATTTGTGGCCCTACTGACAGAACAGATTGACAAAAAATTATGCCAGTTTTTATATTTAAACTGTTATCATGCAAAATTTGAGCAGAAAACTCAATATATATTATGAACCCGAAACACTGGGATTTAAAAACCACTGCTTCAAAAGCATGGTGGTGTCCTGAAGGAATCGGATCAAAACTACTAAATTGCATTAAGAGGGACATTTACAAAACAAAGTTGTGCAGATAATCCTTTGCTATATGAAATTTTGCTGTGAAATGATTTTGGAAAGTTATGAAACCTGTGAAGTTCAGCCTGGAGGTTGATGACACAAAATAAAGTGTTCCCGATTCTGCCATGAAGCTGGACTGGAAGAGATCTCGGTAACAGGATAAGTCCAGTGGCAAAGTTCTAGCGTTCATTCATTCAGCCTGGAGGTTGATGTGTTTCAGACAAACATTTGCCTTTACAATTGTTTATTACTTTAATGCTGCCAGTATTATGTATATAATAGTTCATTCCTTTACAATGGTTTGTCACTTTTTCAATTCTACGAGTAATTGAAGAAAATCCAGGCAGAGCTGGGTATTTTAGCCGGATATTATCATCTACGCTATAAAAAATGAAGTAGAAGAAAATTATATGTATATTCATACATACAGGCACATTTAACACATTGAAAAGATTATTCATTATAGACTCGTTTCGGCATAGTGTCATTTTAAGATAATCTTGGAGCTCTTTCCCCTTTCAGGCAAAGTGTTTTTTCTGAGGCCCCCTACCAGGCTGGAAACCTGCACAAATTCACATGCTCACTCTCAAAAATTTTATCAAGTTTTCATTTTTGTGAGGTCCCTGGCCATGCTTGGGTGGGCCCATTCGTTAAGATGGCACTGTTTCGGCCACAGAATTATGGGGAATCTTATTTTAAATTCATCGCATTCTGTGGAATGAGGAAATAAACACTCACCAGGAATTAACTTTTGACATACCCATATTAGAGACATCACAATTTAAAGAATGAGTCCTGATGAGAGCAAGTGATTGCTTAAAGGTAAGTCAAATTCACGTAGCTAATATCCATTATTTTGAGAAAAGGTAGGTCTAAAATGAAGCTTTATTTTGATAAGAAAAAGCACCCATGTTGTTAACACTTAAACGACCGCTTACAAGATTTTTCGTGTTTCAATGCCGAGACAGGCAACAAGATTTCTTGATTTTTAATTTCCTATATGTATTTGTTTTTAGTTTCCAAACAAGAAAATCGTTAGTCTTAGAGTAGGCCTATGGGAAATAATATGCGATCATTTAAGTGTTAATGTATCGCGATAAAAAATAAAACTATCTTGGAGGGGGAATGGATTTTTTTTTTAAAATAAAATATTTTATTTGTTTCCAAAGTTAAATAATACATGAAACAGTCAAATCTCAATGTTTGTTGTCTAGAGGCCTGAGCCTGTACAGAGCAACTAATTAAAGGTAAAGACGAAAGAAACAAAAAATAACACAAAACTTATAATTAAAAAAATGAAGTTAAATAATAAAATAATTTTTTGTAATAATTATGCTGAAATACATGTTCACATAACAGTAGCATTTGATATAATAACAATTGATATGAGGCAACTACAGGCGTATGGATAATAATATAATTTGCTTCTATAAATGAAAATATACATCTATATCGTCTATTGCTATTAGAAATTGAAAAAGTGATTTTTTAAATGATGCAAACCTAGATATATTCTGCATTACCAACGGTAAAGCATTAAATAGTTTAGGAGCAAGGTAGTAAAAATGTTTGCGAAATATTTCTTTTCTAAATGAGGGCATGCAATAAATTTCGTTTGGTCTTCTCAGTGATATGGACTCTCTTTGAGTGCATATTGATTTATTACGATACATGTAGAGTATGATTCGGTAGATGGCGTTATGTCTTATGGGGAGTAGATTTAAATTTCTGTAAATTGAGATTTGAGAACGAGCACTGTAAATAGTTTTGAAACATCTGTTTTGAATAGAACAAATAGGCTGTAGATTTGTCTTGTAATTGCCACCCCAGATGATGCTACCATAATTGACAATTGAATAAAACCAGGCATAGTAAATTTCTCTCAGAAATTCTGCCGTTACCTTTTGTTTCAGATAATAGAATTTATATACAATAAAACATAGTTTTTTCGCTATTTCTAGTGTATGAAGTTTCCATTTTAGATTGCTACTAATATTAAGTCCTAGATATTTGATATTTTGTACCTGCTGAATTTTTTGGCAGGAGCAGTCGAGGTTCATCAAACATATTGGGCTATGGAATTTTAGATTAAAATCAATTTCAGAGTAAATTAAGTTGAAATGAATGACTTTAGTCTTTGAAAGATTTAGGGTTAAATCATTGGCTAGGAACCACTTTCTGATTAAGCGCAGGTCTTGATTTATTTTAGTTGTTAGTGTATTAAGATCGTTGGAAGAATATAAAAGAACTGTATCATCGGCGTAAGTAATCATAGTACCATGAATATTTAGTTTACATAAGCCGTTTATGAATATTATAAAAAGTAAGGGGGCTAAATTTGATCCCTGGGGGACTCCTCTCTGTATAGTGATATAGTCACTTAGAGTATTTTTAATTTTAACTCTTTGTTTACGATTGGTTAGATATGAAGTGAACCAGTTCAATGTATTACCTCTGATTCCAGCAGAACTGAGTTTCTTAATGAGAATTGAGTGATTTACATTGTCATAAGCTTTTGAGATGTCTAAAAATATGGCCAGGGTAAATTTACAGCTGTCAATACTGTTATAAACGAATTTAGAGAAGTTTAATAGAGCGTTTTCGGTACCACATCCTTTTATGTAACCATATTGATTTACAGCAAAGAAATTTGTTAGGTTAAGGAATTTATAAATTCTAGATGATAAAATTTTTTCTATAACTCTAGAAAAAATTGGGAGAATCGATATAGGTCTGTAATTAAAAAAGGGAATTTTTCTCCAGATTTATAGATCGGAGTGATGGTTGCTCGTTTTAAGGAATCAGGAAATGTGGCTGAATAAAAAGTAGTATTAATAAATTTTGTTAGGAATTCAATATTATTTCGTGCAAATTCTTTCATAAGATATATACTGTTACCATCGTAGTCAGGTGTAAATTTCTTGTAGAAGCTGTTTAGATTATTTAGGACTTCAGTATTATCTACATCAAACAAAACAAAAAGAATTTACAGTTGGATATAAATAATTTTTGAATTCATTAGTATCGTTAAATACTAGATTACCATTGTTGATATCTTTAAAATGGGCGTTGAATTGATTTGCAAGTTCCAAGCTGTTAGAAAAAATTGGGAAAATTGAATTTTGGTTTTTATGATTGATGGTATTACTGATGGTTTGAATTACATTTAATAAATTGTTTTCTATAATATTCGTTTTTAGTGTTTATGATTTTCAATTTCAGTTCCCTAGCTACACAATTATAAGCAGTTTTAAATAATAAATCATGAGGATGTTTCCTTAATCTGGTATATAATTGTTTTCTCTTGATCAGGGCATAGATTTCAGACGTCATCCAATTTTTTTTAAATTTGTTGTTTCGATATGTTGCGAAGTTATTGTTAATAGAGTTCAGAGTGGATGTAAAATACTGATGTTGTAAATTTAAGTCGATATTATTCAACCAGAGATATTTATAATTGTTAAAATAAGTTAAAAGTTTTTTTTTATCTAATAATTTTAGAGGGGGATTTTCATTAGATTTGGAAATTGGAATTTTGTCATAATATAATTTTAAAAGAACGGGATAGTGATCGGTTAAATCGTTGATATATATTCCAGAGGAAAATGATGTTCTATGATTTTGATTTTTTATAAAAATATGATCGATACAAGTCGAGGTATCTTTAACTCTGGTTGGTTCATTTATTAAGGATTGAAATCCAACCTGGAATAGATTGTTTTGATAATCAAGTACATCGGGATTATTTCAGTATTAAATTATTTCAGAGTAAATCTATATTCATATCTCCTATTATTATGATGTTTCCATAATTTAAACTTTAAGACAGAATCCAGTTCCGTGTTGAAATTTGAGATAGTAAAACTGTGAGAGCGATATAGTGATATTAATGCAATTTTCAATTTTTTGCTGTATGATAATATTTCTGCAGTTGACATTTCAAATTCGATTTGATTGAAATTTAGCAAATTTCGTGTATAAACTGCAATGCCTCCCGACCGATTACTATCTCTGCATTTAAAAAACGAATCAAAGCCTTCAATTTTATATAAATCCATTTCATTACTGTAGATCCAAATTTCGGGAAGAATTAATATTGAAATATGATTCATATACTCTGATAGTAAAGCGGTTAAGGTATCAAAGTTAGCGCGTAAGCTCTGTATATTTACATGGAAGATATTGCAATATGACTTAGTTTTTGTCGTCTGCACCAACAAATTGTGTTTTAACTCATCCAGGTTTGTTAGAGTCATACAGTTGGATTGGAAATCATTGTTTATTTCAATCAATGGATCTGTGAATGTAAGTCGTCTTCAGATTTTACACGAAAGATCCTGGATGAATCGTCTTCACGTAAGAATATTTTGCCATCACGGGTCCAACAGTACTTATAGTTGTGTTCCACTTTAAACTTTCGCGCGTTAAGGAACAGTGATTTTAGTTCGGGTGTGAGATGTTCACGGAAATAAACAGAGACGTCCATAAATCTTGGATTTATTTCGGAAGCCTTGATTCGGCAATCCTTTAATTCTCTCAAGATGTTGTCACAGATAATTTTTGATGTGAACTGTAAGATAATGGGTTTTGGCCTGTCTTTGTTGAATGTTGGTACACGATGAGCAGTCACTATATTTTCGGAGATATTTGTTTTCACTAGTGCATCTATATTCGTGAAAATGCAACGTCCCTTATGGGAATTGCTTGCCCGGTTCGAAATATCCAGTAATAAGATGGCAAGCGACAAGTGGAAAATGATTGTAAATAAACCTTCGCATGAAATATTATTTATTAAATGCAATATAAAGTTAGTCAATTTTAACAATAGATTAGTACAACATGGAGCCCTCTATTTAACATTAACAGAAAGATACTGGCTCACCAATTGATGATCATCAACAGTCAAACTTTTATGCTGATCGGATATCCGATGTTGTTAGTCACTTCGACGTAGCTTTTCTCTGCAAGTATCAGTGAAGGTCTCTCGGTTGAGAGCAGGATCGTTTCGATTAGTACCAGGAGGCCTCTCGGTTGAGGGTCGGACCACCTTGATCAGTTCCAATGAAGAACTTTGACTGTGAAGATTAATTAATTTTTTCTCGATTCTGGACCTGCCGGGAAACGGATTCAAACACTAAATTACTGCATTTTAACTCATTATCAGCTTAGTTTCCCAGCCTAAGGCCAATGGATACGGTAGCAAGACGGTGAACCGTCCTACTAGAGGGCTTCAGTTGAAAAGAACAAACAAAGGATGAACGCGGAGTGAGAGAGCATTGTTACAATGTACGGCCGGTATTTAAGGAAAAACTTCAGACCGCACATGTCTAAGCAAGCCAATCGGCTTCAAGGTTGCCTCATTTGCATGTGATCGCAGGCGGACATCACAATCGGCCTTGATCGTCGCCATACAATCACCGCTGCCGATGAGTAGTAACATTTATGACAACAACAGATCACGTGACGGCGACTATGGACTTTTACGCCGGGGGATCATCGGCACGTTACAAAAATCTGTTGGAGGTTTTCATTCTCAGTTTCTGGAACATTTGAAATCTCGATATTCGTACGTCTGGAATACTGCTTTAGTTCGATCATGTCACAACGCAAATTTTTCATTTCCCTTTTCATCTCGATATTTTCTTTAGAAAGGAGTTCATTTTTGGAGATCAGTTCATTGTTTGTTTTTTGTAGAGTTTCAATAGTTGTTTTTAGTTCTTTGATCGTTTCATTGTTGAAGTCTATTGCTTGCGTAAATTCATCCATCTTGTGGGAAACGAACTCTTTAAGTTCGTTGTTCTGTTGAATTATTTTGTGAAGGATGTCTTGAGAGGATTCCGATTCACCATCTTGTGATCTTGCTGATGAGGTTGTGGAGTCTTGAAGGCACATTGCACATAACCATTTTTTGTTTTTATCGGATGTGAATTTTCTGAAAGCTTTTTCACTGATACCACCGCACAGATGATGAAAATTTGATTTACACTTAGAGCACTGGACTCGGTCAGAATCCACTAATATGATATTCAAGCAGGACTTGCAAGACATATTTCGATTAGGCATACCTTAGACGATTTTTGTACTTAATGAAGCAAATAATTAAAATTTACCTGTAATAATTTTGAGCGGATAAAAACAACTAGTAAACAGGAATTATTATACGTTTGAAAAAATATACAGTATAATTTTTTTGAAGAGCGAAAATAAAACGTGTCCGCACAACGTGCCTGCCGTTGCCAAAAAAGTTTTTGCTATATCTCTTCCTACACGCACATGTATGCCTGTCCTATATATATAAATAATACAAATTCTAGTCGGGGTGATTATGGGAGACCTGCATCAGGGAGCATTTCTTTTGAAAATACAAGTTAAATCCAAAGTGCTTGGTCACCCCATCGTACAACCTGGAATGGTGAAAATATGAAGAAATACTATGGAGTTATGTATACAGGGTGATTATAAAAAAACTATCCTGACATATGGGCCCCTAACTATCATACCATTCACAGAAACAGAATGAAATTTTGGCATAAGGTATTTTGAGGTATGCGCTCAAGAATGATATGGAAAACAACAGTGTCACTCCAACAGTTACGGTTACAGTGAGAAAATTTTGAAAATATCAAATGGCAACACCAAGTTTTTTGTATTGGAATGCGATCTCCATACTGAAAAACACTAAATAGCGTTGGAATGGCACCTGTAGCACGAAAATCCCAGGAGCTAGGCAAGGAAAAAGTAAAAAGGACTTTGCCGTGCACCAGAGCATTAATGTTCATTTCATTCGTCACACCGTTTCTTCGGCTGAGATCCCAGCCTGATTAGTCCTCCACAAGGTCATGTGAAAAATTTGTGAAACACAATAAAATGCTTTATTTTATGCTGCTTCTCTGTCCTGATTGGTTGTCCTCACTTTTAGCCTATCAACCGCCGGTGATTTTCATGCTACAGTTGCCGTTCGAATGCTATTTAGTGTTTTTCAGTATGGAGATCGCATTCCAATACAAAAAACTTGGTGTTGCCATTTGATATTTTCGAAATTTTCTCACTGTAACCGTAACTGTTAGAGTGACACTGTTGTTTTCCATTTCATTCTTGAGCGCATACATCCTAATACCTTATGCCAAAATTTCATTCTGTTTCTGTGAATGGTATGATAGTTAGGGGCCCATATGTCGGGATAGTTTTTTTATAATCACCCTGTATATACGTTACAAATGTTTCGACTAGCACGTCAACTCGCCAGTGACTGTTGCTTCAGATATTTTGTCTCCAATATCCTAGTGTGAGGAGCTCCATAGAAATAAACATGTTCAATTAGTCTCTTATCAGTCGGCAGACTTTAGTATCCCTGTGTAAAGTCCTCATACAGATACTTAAATCGATCAAGCTATATTCATATAGCCATAATGCTATGTATATCATGGCTTTATGAGTATAACCATATTATCATTCTGGTAGCCTCGACACTAGAATCAAGTTGATTTGAATGAGTCAAGTTGCCCATTCTACTTCACATGGCGCTGTTAATAAAAATCTCAAAACCTAGGGAACTGAGTAAAAACAATAGTCTTGTGGCTGACAAAAACAGTAAATCTGTCTGCAGAGAAAGCCCTCATCGGAGGGCCCCTATTGTTATGTAGCCCTTGTGACTTGCTCGAATTTCTGCACAGAAAAATTAGGCATTTGCCCAAGCGGCACCTGCTATTTATCACAGCATCTGATCCCATTATCAGAGTGCTCCTATGCACCTGAGAAGGTCCTCTGGGCCGTACCCATGTGTCAAGACAGCCCTGGGATATTTTATTAAAGAATATAAGTATATAATACTTATAAGTAAAGAATATGAGTTGAAAAGTAGCCTCTGTTGAGGTTACTTTTCAACAGAGTGTATTAATTATCAGGCATTGAGAGTGTTGTTTCACCCATTTTGTTTCTGAAATGAAGACATATTGCCAGATTTCAGAGAATGAGTGAAAAATACTCGATGCCGGATAATAAATAAATATGCTCTGTTGAAAAGTACTGTTACAAAAATGTATACGTATTAAAGGCAGTTCTGTTTTAGTTGTAAAATAATTGTTCATTGTTTGTGTAGTGGCGCCATCTGTTGTAAAAATATGTCAGGAACATTACCAAAGGTTCACATGCCATCGTGTCCGAGTTTAGGACTTGCTCTCCCATATCAAGTACGTAAACAATAAATTATATTACAAACACACACATTGGAACCCATGCTATAAAGCCCCTCCTATGAAATATAAAAAGTACTAAACATCAGCCTGCTTAAAAAAAACCCTGATCTGAATAAAAACTTCTGATAGGGGACTCTTTTATGTCACTTGCACAGACCTGTTTATCTGTGCATAGAATTTTGATATCGTACAAAATGATAAAATCACATGCTACCTAATACGAGGAATTTTTTTCGGCATAGCAAAAGAAAACTGCATGCCAAAACACATTCTCAGACTCAACATCATATTTTGTAACTTATTCAATATGAAAAAAATGGTGCCTGCCTTTTGTCCATAAACAATTAACAGATAAAAATAAAATTTTATCAGCAAAAAATATGCCTCTCTAGAAAATAACTACACACTCGGTACAGTATTATATTACTGGTGAAAAAACCGCTGAACTAGAACGCCTGCCGTCACCTATAAAATAAAAAAAACACAACTGATGTAATATTTTGATTGAAATTGGCGACCAATTGCTGCATTAAAAAAAATATTGGGTACATTGTAATTAATTAATTAATAATTTTTTGCCCAATAAAGTCTGCTGCAAAACTTTAACAGTTGTAAAATAACATTGATAAAACCCGCAAAGAGAAGACAGTCCTCCTCCTTGGCTTTTTGCAATTGTGGTCAAGAGTATCTAGACCAGTATCAAAAGGTTTTTGGTCTGGATCCTATTTAACAAATATTGCTCATAAAACGTTATATTAATGTCATGCCATATTCTTTTTTTTAAATCAGAAACCAGTTACCAGTTTCAATGGAAGAATTATAAACAGTTGTGTTTTTATTTGATAGGTGAATATAAGTAATTATTTGAGTTAAAGCATATATGGGAGTTTCCTCACGGGGGGCTTTTCTGCTGCTGATGGTTATAATCAAAGCTCTTGATATGCCTCCAAATAGGCTAACAAGACTCCAACCTTGTGAGTCCGAATCATGAGTTCAACCCGCCATGGTATGGTCTTATTTGATCCCCCACAGTGGAGTGTGAATTTTCTTTCTGAACTTCATCTATCCCTACTTAGTATCCAGTCATTCATACTTCGTACGGATAGCGGAGGGTGACATTATTTCTCACCACAGAAATATGTGTGCTGGATCGCCTGGATAGTATCCGGTGGATACAGATGTGTTGTCTTCCATCAGTCGTCAGACTTCAGTATTCCCATGTGAGGACAGTCTAACTCCAACTCTCGCCTGAGCTAATTAAGAAAATCTTTTAATAACACATTAACAAAATGCCATCAGAACCTTAACTATCCTATTGAGACTAGAATTATGACCATATGTCACGCATAAGCAGATACAGTTTCTTAAAATGGGGTGTGTATGGTGAACAGGAGGGTAAATGTCTACCTTTTCCCTTCCGTCTATGCCAGTGGTGACTAACTTCTCTCTGTTCGAGGGCCAAATTAGTGGTCAGACGCAGTGTCGCGAGCCACACCAGGGACAAAACTTCGGTATTCAAGCCACACCCAGTATGATGGCTTGTTTTGCCTTCAAGGCTACAAACATTTTGACTGGATTTATTAACTTAACTCTTCATTTAATTAAATACTAATTATAAGTGATCATCATTGAATTATTAACTGAATTCATTTATTTGGGAATGAGTATTTATATGTTCTCTTTTATACAGTGAAATCAGTGCAGAAGGAAACTGTGCATAAATAGCTGCAGTGTGGATTACAATTTCTTACCAGTTCAGACTCAAATTTTTGCCCTCAGGGTTGATAATGGGATTACAGACTGGCTAGTAAAGAGCCTAGGTATGTGCATGAGAAATATTGTCAAAATCTGGAAATTAGAAATTATTGAGTTCCAAAAAATAGAAGAAACATTTCTGGGATAAATAAGGTTTTTAAGAGTTCAAAGGCAACTACTCAGTCATATTAATTGACGAGAATATTCCCGGCTTCAGTGAGGAATTCGCCCGGGACTGTTTTTTTTATCCTTCTTTGAGCAGCATTTTATAATATCCTTCGGGCAGGACTTTGTAAACTCTACCATGTGATATGTCAAGGTGGAGCTGGCAGCAGAATCATGTCTGGGAAAAAGGATGGGACCCTGTCATCTCATGATTAGCTACCATACTGATGGGTCGAAATTGGAAGGGGGGGGGGTCTACTGGAGCAGCCTACATCCACATCAAAAACCAAAACCTGGGAGGTGAAACTGAAACCAAAGAACTCAGTATTTCAGGTGGTATTCAGTATTTCTCCTAGCCATTCATCAAGTGTCATAGATCAAGGCACACGCAGGCTTGTGGGGCAACGAATAAATGTGTGTCAAGAAATGGCGACCACCACTGACCCCTGATGATTGTGCAAGAAACTCTTCCACAGTAGTTCTTTGCAATCACTCATGTGACCTGTGTGTTTAAAAGGGTTTTGTGTTTGTGCGTTGAAAATGCAAATTGTTTTTGTCAAATCACAAATATCTTTTTTTTCACATTAATATAATAGTTTTTTTACCTTGTTGTAGGCCGCACAAAATCACCTTACGGACTGTATGCGGCCACCCCTAGCCTATGCTAATGATACAATTTTCTCACAAGGGGGTGTGAGTAATCACCTCCTTCGCACTTCCCCCTGCATTCATCTATGTGTAGTTTTGGAACCGATGAAGTGTTTCTGATTTGAGTGCATTAAGTAATAACAGGTAATCTACCATATTGTTTGATGACAATTGGCGACTATGTGCTAATTGCAATGGCTAGGATGATGTCACATTCTTCTAAATAAAAAATATCTCTAAAACAAGACCAACGAAAAGTCAAATACATAGAAAAATACGGAATTCTTAATGCATTTCGGCACTATGAGTGCTGTCTTCAGAGGACAAATTAATATAATATAACTATTATCTACACTGACTGGGGATCCAACTTGGATTGGATACCAAATCTTAACTCCCGATTCCTCGGCGTCTCTCCTAGCCATTCACCAAGTGTCATGGACCAAAGCACGCGCAGGCCTCAAGTCATGTTCACACACTCCCTAAGCCACTCTTTTAGTCATTCGCATGCTTGCACACTGCTTTGCTCACTCACATACTTGCACTTGCTCTAGTTCACTCGTTAGGTTGCTCACTGACATGGTTCCTTGTTTTATAGGTCACTCTTTTGATCATTTACACATTCTCTGTCTTTTTTGTTTGGTCATTCACGTACTTGCACAAGATCTAAGTCACTCACTGACATGATCTCTTGCTCTGTAGGTCACTCTTTTGCTCACTCACATGCTTGCAAACCTCTATAGGTTACTCTTTTTATTACTCACTGATACAGTCCCGGCAGAGGCAGATTTATTTGAGACAACACAAATTTTTCCGCCCTTCTCCCATTCTACTAATTTTCTTGGCATTCCCTCAAATTTGCTACCTTGGGCTATAGCTCGCTAAAAAGCCTCCCTGTGTAAGTAAATAAACCACTGGCCATAGAGCTAATGTTAAAATCTACTCCATGTTGCAAACTTCCATTTCTATCAACTCTATTTTAGAACTTGTTTTCCTTCCGCTATTTTTTTACATGTTACTTTACTTTTGATTACAACGAACTCGAAGAATAAATTTCAATTTGGACATTCTACATGTCTTAAGAGAAAACAGAAAAAGAGGAAGAAGTAGAGAGGTCACCAATTCATTTTGTACATCCCCAATATCCAGGTTCACATTTGATTGTTTGTGGGGTTGACAATGAAGTGAAGATGCATTGACAACATAATTCACTGTTTGTGCATTATTCATTGGATAAACTGGTAGTTTGAGAAATGGTATGAGTACGAAATCTACTTTGACTAACTGCTGTTTGTCTACTTTTCTCTTCGCAATTTCAACAAAACAGAAAAGATGTGCTTGGCAGTAGATGAAGAAAAAAATTAATGTGTGAAGTCTTTTATTTATGTCTTATTAATATATGTCTTTTTAAGACAGAAATTGTCAAAACGTACGGGATTCCAAAAAATAAATTGAGTACTCTAAGAGGTCATTCAAGTATTACATCAGCACTGATGAGGGGATTTTGGGTTTGATGACAAGGGGGGGGGGGGGTTCCGAATGATGCTTACATCATCACACTTTCTTTATAAAAATGTGGAATATTCTTAATGACATCTTGCTCTGTTCACAAAAAACGAGAAAACCTTTCGCTAGTTTGTGGACACCTGAAGTAACATTCTCCTTATTGATAAGTCCTCTACAAAGCCACTTTAGTGATTTCTA